>NC_056735.1:1238214987-1238514987 GCF_019279795.1 Protopterus annectens | reverse complement strand
GGGTACAAACGATAATATCCAGAGGGTACACAATCTCCTTTTCCTGTTCTCCTCTCACTTACAAGAATATTCCTGATATCCCACCCAGTCATAGGAATCCAGCAGTGTTCCTTATATAAAAGCTGCCAATAAAAAGAGTCATCCAAGAGGTCCCACCAGACCAGAGAGAATCCAGAGTTAACTCAAGGTTTTGTTTAGTGCCAGAAAATACAGGGGACTGGAGACCAATTTTGGATCTCAGTAAGTTAAACAAGTGAGTTCACCAAGCCAAATTCCAGAGGGTCATGGTTCAGTCCATTCTTCCATGTTTGGAACATGATGACTGGATGTGCTCCACAGACATCAGACCACATACTACCACATAAAAATGGGGCAGGTACTCCAGACCATTCTTGTACTTCTGTCTGGGAGCCAGTCGCTGTCACTTCAGAGTTCTGCTCTTTGGCCACACCACAGCCCCCAGGGTGTTCACGAAGTGCATGGCAGGAGTAGCAGCTCACCTGAGACTACAAGGATTCCAGATGTTTCCATATTTGGACAACTGGCTCACTGTCCCATCCAGGCATCAACTGTTACAGACAAGGGATCAAGTTCTTCAGACTTGCTCTTTTCTGGGCATTACTATAAATCACAATAAATCACACATAAAGCCAACACAAATACTAGATTTTGTAGGAGTTTCCTTGAACACAGCAACTGTAAAAACATAACTTCCCCCACTAAAGTTGCAGACGTTAAGGTTGCAAGTCATGAACATAATCAACAAAAACAAGCTACCAACAGACTTAATTCTTCATGCTCTAGGGTCCATGGCAGCATCCATAATGCTGGTCTCCTCTAGTCAGATTTCACATGAGAATTTTGCAGTGGCTGCTTGCAACACAATGGTCCTTACTTCACCAACCATTGTCAACTCCCATCCTAATCACCAATGCCTGCAAGAGGGATCTGTCTTGGTGGATTCAATCAGTTCAAGTTTTACAGGGACATCCATTCATTCTCTCCCAGCACAAGGCCACAGTGTCCACAGACGCTTCCCATTTCAGATGGAGGACATTGGGGAAGACAGTTCAAGACACATAGTCCTCCTCAGAGGCCAATCTGCATATCAACGTCCTAGAGGTTAGAGAGGTGCTGTTAGCATTACAGGCATTCCAGGATGCTCTTCCTCTTGGACCAATTGCAATTCAAATGGACAACATGTCAGTAGTCAAACAAGTGGGAACCAGGACCTACCCCCTATGTCAAGAAGTTCTCAGAGTGTGGCAATGGGCAATCTCATCCAACCACTTTCTTGTGACAACACACATTCTGGGGAAAGCCACTGTGGTAATGGGCAAATTGAGCAGGTGCGTCCTACCTCATGAGTGGTCCCTCAGTCAGGAAGTGGTGGAAAAGATTTCCCGATAATGGTCAGCCTTGTTGTTTGTGTCTCCCCTAAACAGGAAATGCAGCAGCTATTTTGCCCTGATCCCCCCATGGAGGGGATACTGAGAGATGCTCTTCTCTACAATTGCCCCCCCCCCCAGTCTGCTCTCTGCTTTTCCTCCAATTCCACTGATTCCCAAGTTCCCACAGAAAGTGATAAGGTTGACGAGCAGGGTTATTGATCCTCTTTGGTCCTTATTGGCCTTGAGAGATTTGGGTCCCCTTCCTTTGACCTCACATAATTTGACAACCTTGGATTCTGGAGCCACTCCTGTGCCATCCAATAGGAGTGATTCACCTGAACATTGCAAGTCTAATCCTCACAGCTTGGTTTCTCTAATTCTACTAGTAGCCAAACAACCTCTGCTCTCTCTTCTCCTGTCTAACACATTCTATTGTCTTCTAATAAACCTTCCACACAAAAGCTATATGCCAGTAAATGGAAATGATTTGCCTTTTGGGCTCTCCAAAATGATGTTGACCCTTTTAAAGCCCCATTTCATATCATCTTCCATTTCTTAGCTTCACTGTTCAGTGAAGGAGCTTCATCTTCAACAATCAAGGTACAGTTAACATCGACATCCAACTTTCATGATTTTAAGGGGCCTCAGACACGTCTCATAAGCTTTGTAAAGATTTTTTGAGAGGTACACTTCTTTTGAAGCCTCCATAGAAGGACCCTACACCTCCCTGGCACCTCACTTTGGTACTGCAAGCACTCACCAGATCCCCCTTTGAAATGGCCTGTGATAGCAAGCTCACATTTCTGTCCTGGAAAACTATCTTCTTAGTAGCAGTCACCTCTGCTAGAAGGATCTCAGAAATGCAGGGTTAGTCTTCCAAACTACCATACCTGATTTTTCACAAAGACAGTCTTCCTAAGAACCAACCCTTCCTTTCTTCCTAAGGTGGTTTTGGAGGGTGGTATTAATCAGTGTATTAATCTACCTGTCTTCTTCCCTAATTTTTGGAACAAAGGCGAATATTGTTTGCACACGTTAGATGTTCACAGACAACTGAAGTTCTATGTTCACAGAACATAGGATTTCAGGAAGTCAGATCATTTGTCTTTTATTCACATACCAAACTGGGTAGACCAGTGTGCAAACTAACATTGGCAAGATGGTTCACAGCTTGCATTTCATTTGTCTTTAACAAACTAGACATTCCCTTGGTGAAACCCTTCCAAGCTCATTCAACTAGGGTGATGACAAGATCAGCTATTTTTCAATCCAGAGCTTCCATAGATAATACCTGTGTGGCAGCAACCTGGGCTTCTCCCCATACTTTTATTACTCATTACAAGTTGGATCTGGTCTCCAGGGGTAGAGCATTGTTTGGTTCAGTGGTGCTTAGGCATGTACTTCCTTAGTCTACCCAGGATACAAGGTAGCTGGAGACTTTGTCCCATAAGTTAAGAATAGATTGAAAATTGACAACATCATACAAAGAAGTTATGTACTCACCATAATGCTCCATCTGAGTTGTCCATTTTCATTCTTCCTCATTTCCCCACCCACCATCCCCCTTCCTAGGCCTTCTAGAAGAATGGGTGATTGATGGACTGTTAGCTTTCATCAGTATACATTTTCAGTACCAAATACAGTCTCCATGTGTAACTTCCTTTCTGGTATCTGCAAACTCAATCTAGGGTAACCTGGGCAGGAGCATAGTGGGGAAGGAAAGAGCTTGAGAGTTTTTGGTTCCCAAGAGCTATTGCAGCAGCTGCAGATTAAAGAAGAATGAAAATGGACAACACAGATGGAATATTATAGAGAGTACATAACTTCTTTTTTCCATCCATCTGTCTTTTCTACACTTGGTTGTTGGATGACAGATTCAGTGCCAACTTTACACCTCTCTGCCCTACAAAGGACCAATCTCAATACTGGAGGCATCCAGCATTACGGCAGCACAAATTAAAGCTGCATCGTCTAAGGCCAAGAATACAGCTTCCATGGGACCTGACAATATCCCTGGCTGTGTTCTACATGAATTACAAAGTGAACTGGCACCACATCTGTGTGCTCTCTTCACTCGCAGCCTCACCTCAGGCTTTGTCCCAACAAATGGTGCACTGCTACAGTCATTCCTCTCCATAAAGGAGGTGTGACTACAGACCCTGGAAATTATCATCCCATTAGCCTGTGAGTCTAATATGTAAGGCTATGGAGTACTTCGTCATGGACCCAACTAACAAGGATATAAGGAATCTCCAAACTCTAGATCCCACGTAATTTGGTTTTGTGAAAGGTAGATCATGCCTGTTCAACCTGGTTGACTTCTTTGAGTCATTCACCAGAGCAGTGGATGAAGGTAAGGCAGTTCATACAGCCTACCTCAATCTGGCCAAGTCCTTTTTTACCATTCCTTACTCAGGAATTATTGATAAACTCAGCAAACTAGGCATCAACCCCTATATCGTTAGGTGGGTTTCAAACTGGATCACAGATAGAACCCACAGTGTGAAAGTGGCAGACTCCAAGTCGGAATGCCGACCAGTCATGAGTGGAGTTCATAGGTTCATATGTTGGTACTAGGCTATCAGCCCTAGGGCCTATACAAGCATAGCCATAACAATTCCCTGGCTATTTCCTCCTACAGTATTTACTTCCCTGGACCCCTCTCTACCAAGGTGACTGACGTGATCCCCGGGGTGAATTTCCTATCTCCCATCCAATCATCAAGGTTCCTTTTGAAGAGGGCCAAAGAGTTACTCTGCTTGACATGTATGGCAGTCTATTCCAGATTCTGGGGAGCCTCTGGGTCAGGAACCTATCACTCCAGCATGTTTTGTTCATTGTGATGACAAGGTTTAGATCCTTGGAGCATGTGTCTCTGAGGGATTGGGATTTATTTAAGTGTAGCATGTCCAACAGCTCTGGTTTTGAGATGGCCATGTGTGTTAAGCGGAGATCACCTCTGAGTAGATGATATGCGACAGAGTTCTTTTAGATGGTCAGCATAAGGCATCTGCATTAGGCCTGTGATTCTTTTAGTAAGGTATTTCTGTGGCCTTTCCAGTTGTTGCAGATGTCTTGAGAGGTACATAACAAATGGGGCATTGTATTCTATAATGAGTCTAATGAGGGATGAGTACAGTGGGACAATAACCTCCTTTTTTCTGGATGAAAATCCCTTAGTGATGAGGTGCGCCACATAGAATGATTTCCTGACTGTTGTGGCGATGTGATTATCGAAGGTGAGACCACTGTCCACCTGTGTCCCTAAGTCTCTTATCGTACTTTCAGTGTCTAGTGCACTGCCACCTATGTGGTATTTTCTGGGTACATTTTTTTCCCCAAAGGGGATAACTATGCATTTCTTGGCATTGAGCTTGAGCCCATGGCTCTGGTACCAAACATCTGTTTCTGTAAGGCCCTTTTGTAGAATATCCACATTATTTGGGGATTCAATAATGGCTCCCAGTTTGCAGTTATCTGCGAACTTTGTTAGCCAGAGTCCCTTAGTGTTGGCCTGTACTTCAGAGGAGTAGATGCCAAACAAGAGTGGTCCCAGAACTGCGACCCACTTTCGCTTGTCTGGAGCTGGATTTGGAGTTGGTTACTTTTATAGTGTGGGTTCTGTCAGTAAGACAGTTGGCAACCCATCACGTGATGTAGAGATTAATGTCCAGCTTAGTAAGTTTATTTATGATTCCAGAGTGGAGGATGGTGTCGAAGGCATTGGCGAGGTCAAGATAGGCTACCATGGCTCTGGAGACAGATTTGAAGAAGTCAATCAGATTCAGGAGACAAGATCAGCCCTTCACGAACCCAAACTGTATGGGATCCAGTCTTTGAAGGCTGCCAATGTCTTTGTTTATAAGTTCCTTGATAATACATTCCATGGCCTTGCAGATCAGGCTCATCAGACTGATGGGGCAGTAGTTCCCTGGATCCAAGGTGGATCCTCCCTTGTGGAGTGGGATAACTGTAGCTGTGCACCACTCAGTGGGCACAAAGCCTGAGGTGAGGCTATGATTAAACATGACACTTAGGTGAAGTGCCAGTTCATTTTGTAGTTCATGTTGTACACAGCCTGGGATGTTGTCTGGTCCCATGGGTGCTGTATTCTTAGCTTTGGAGAGTGAGTTTTTTACCTGTGTGGCCATTATTACTGGAATTTGGCAATCTTTCGGTATTGAGATGGGCCCTTTTGAGTGTGAGAGGGGGTGAAGTTTGCACTGAATCGATCTGCCAGGATATTGGCAATATCCTTGGGATCAGTATATTTAATGCCATTCTGTTGTAGCTCTGAGCAGATCTGAGCATTGCCATTTAGATTTTTGACATAGCTATAGAATGCCTTGTGGTTGTCTTTGGAATCTTTGGCAATTTTATTTTCGTAACTAGCTTTGGAGGATTTTATGGGGGATCTCAGCTTCTTACTGAGGCTGGTAAGGGAGTTTTTTGCATCCTGAGATTTTTCTCTTTTCTGCAACAGTTTCCTCCTTTGTTGTAAAGTTTATTTATGGCAAGGGACCACTACATTAGCCTCCTTTTTCCTTTTTTTTGCAGGAGAACATCTTGGTTCTATTTGGGCTGGCACGATTCATGCACAAGTGGATGTGCTCATGCAGTGCCTTAGTGTAGGATTCATCAGTCAAACTTTCAGTTCTCATCTGGATGGGTGTCATGAAGTTTGTCACTTCTGACTTGAGTAGCATGAAGTTGGCTTTGGAGAAGTTTTTTACGGAGGTTTCCTTACTGGGGGTGGTGGTGGGATGTGGATGTCAAGGGTGATTAGCTTATGGTCAGACCTGACAAATGAGGGGGTGATCATAGGTGTGGAACATCGATTTCCCATGTTGGTAATGACCAGGTCTAGGATATTGGAACCCCTAGTGGGACTAAGGATTAGTTGATACAGGGATTGGAATTTATGTATTCCATGAAATGTTGGGCAAAGGTGTTGGTACATGAGTAGTTTTCCCAGTTAATGGCAGGGTAGTTGAAATCACCCAGTATTAGTGTGTTTGGTTGTATCTTAATATTTTCCAGTATGTTTAGAAAGGTGTAGTGAGAATCCTGGGGCATGGTGGGGGATCTGTAGCAAGCTACAATTTGGATTGCAGTCTTACCTAGTGTTAGCTGCACCTGGAGAATTTCAGATGCATTGTGTTAGGCAACTAGCCTGATGTTGTGAATATCCTTGGTGAATATGGACACTCCTACACCTTTAGTGTTTCGGTCCTGGTTTGGTGGCCGAAAAGTGTGGCAAGAGTTGTAGCTTGGTATTGCAGGGGTGCTCTCTGGAGCCTTGAACCAGGTCTCAGTTACTGCACAGATATCAATGTTCTCCATTTTTAGGAGTGCCTCGAGAGAGTGCATTTTGAGGTTTAGACTTCTAGCATTGAGTAGCATTTCCTTCAGATTTTGCATGCTTGTAACTGTTACGGTGGTGGTTTTGTCCTTTGAACTTTGCCTAAAAAAGGCACTATGGGTGGCAGGAGCCTTAGCCAGTAACCTGAATCCCAGGTGCAGCCATCTCTGGCAAAGCATCATGGTCTGTCGATCATGTCATCCCAGGCAGACAGATGCTGGATCCCCTTTGAATGACACCAGAAGCTTAGCCAATTGTTGAAGTCAGTTTTGTCCTTATACTGTGGTATCATTCTAGGTGAAGGCAGGATGCTACTCAGGTCTAGGGTCATACCTGCCTGGGCCACATGATCTGAGAGCTCTTCCATGTCTCTTTTTCATGTAGTCCAGGGAGGTATGTCTCAAGTCATTCACTCCAACATGGACAATGACAGTCACATTTGTACTTGTTGTGGAGTGACTTGAGTGCATGCCTTATGTGGTGGATCCTGGCACCCGACAGGCAGCTGACTGTAATTTTCTCCTTGTTCAGCCTGGTGAGTGGGACATCAGTGTGCCTGACTATAGAGTCACCTATGACCAAAGTGTTGGGTATGTTGTCTTGCCTTATGGGCTGTTGTAGGGTGGCACACTGGTGTTGTGAGCTATATTACACTGGTTGTGACTAGTGTTTGTGTTTCAGCTTCGGAGGTCTTTGTTGCTTGGACAGGTTAATGTTAAGGGCCGCCACATATGTGGGTTTACTGTTGCTATGTGTGGGTTTTGTGGTGTGGGTTTAGAAGGGCTGTGTGTTGCTTGTTGGTCCTGGGTCCTCTCCTGTTTGGCATCTACTTCTCAGAAGTCCAGGCCAACATGAAAGGATTCTGGCTGACCAAATTTTCATTTGACTGCAAGCTGGGAGCCATTATTAGCTCCCCAAGTGATGCAGACATCCTACAGAAAGGCCTCACTGAGACCAATGACTGGTGTTAAAACCATGGCCTTAAGCTTAATGCCAAAACATGAGTCGTCATCCCCTTTGGGAAAAACTCTCTTTCCACTTATTACCACATTGATGGGAGCCCATGAAGGCATTATAGGAGATCTGGGGACACAGGTTGACAGCAACCTCTCCTTCAACCACTCCCATTGCCACTGTGGTCAGAAAGTCCTTCTATGTGGCACATCTCATTACCAAGGGTTTTGCATCCAGAAAGAAAGAGGTCATCATTTCTCTCTACTCTTCTCTCATTAGACCAATCATAGAGTATAATGCCCCATTTGGCATGTACCTCAGTAGACACCTGCAACAGCTGGAGAGGCCATATAAGTACCTCACGAAGATGATCGTAGGCCTTAAAGACATGTCCTACATGGACAGACTCAAGAAACTCCACCTATTCTCTGTCTCATATCGTCTACTACGAGGCAATCTCTGCTTGACTTACAAAGCCATGTCTGACCCAGCTCTGTTAGAAATGCTACATCTAAAGAAATCCCAAACCCTCTGCATCACATGCTCCAGAGACCTCAACCTCATTACCACAATCAACAGAACATACTGGAAGGACAAGTTCATAACCCAGAGACTGCCCATGCTCTGGAATAGATTTCCCATACATGTCAAGCAGAACACCTCACTAGTCCTCTTCAAGAGAGATCTTGATGAGTGGAAGGGAAATAGAAAGTTCACCCCGGGGATCACTCCAGTAGCTGTACTGACAGAGGCATTGGGAACTAACGACGGGCGGCACAATGCCAGGGCACTTCTGTGAGCTAGGCTTGTAAAGGCTCCAGGGCTATTAGCCTAGTACACACCTATAAGCCTCTGTTGGCCTTCATTGGTTCAAATAAGTGCCTCATTGGGGCATCTTCCTTTACCTTTCTCAATTGCATTGCTTTTTGTTACTAGATGTCAGCTAGGAGGGGAAGGTATGATTGTGCTTGCAGATTCCCTACAAGGATTTCAGTTTGCACTGCCTTTTCTGTTTGGGTACAAAACATGACTACAATAATTGTATGATTTGTTATTCCTTAGTTCCAAATACCAGAACTCAACTTTCACCTCTTAATTCCTACTTGGAAACTCAGCACTTTAAATTCTTCACCCAAGCAAATGTGGCAGACCCTTCTATCCCTGATGTCCCACCCTTTCAGAAGAAAAAGTTTGAGGCCATAGCCTGATATCATGACTGCCCAGTCAGACTCGGACATGCCCACAGAGGTTTCGGAACCCGCTGTACACTCAATACCTGCTAAGACTCTCACTGCCATAATCCCACCGGCAGCTATTGTAGAGTCTGAGGTCTACACATGCAAAATGACCAAAGCCACTAATAATGGTGTGAAGGGGAACCCTAACTAATAATTTCCCAGGACTGAGAGGCATACTGCAGATCATGATTAGAGAAGAAGTTCCTGGATCACTCATGAGGTTTGGTTGGTGTTAGAGTTACCACACCTAGTTAAAGTAGACATCATACCTATAAAAAAGAAGCAAAAAAAAATAAAAGCATTCTTTGCCCAAGACATCCAGGTAAAAGTAGTTGGTGAATTTTTCTTAGGGACTATTTAAGGCCGTAATGGCACTCAGGCCACCATCCTTTGCAGGGCCTACTACTACTGTTTCTCCTTCCACTCCAGAAAAAAAGATAATTAAACACTTCTTCTGAAGATGAAGAGGACAAATTAGACTCTGAGCTCTCTCTTTAGCCTATGGATCATAAATCCATTCTCCAGGTCAGGTAGTCTCAGATGACGAAGATTCCCTTTCTCCTGACTCCCTTGTTGAAAAAGCTTCTGTAGGGGAGACTATTGTTAATATCATGAAGTACTTTGAATGGGAATATAAACAGATTTCTGACATTTAAGAGAGATGCTATGACCTCTTGGAACTAGGCACTCCTACTCCTGTACCTCCTGTTCTGGAGGCTTTCCTTGATGCCTTTGCAGCCACTTCCACTGTACCAGACTCCCAGCCACCATCACCTAAAAGGCCTGATAGATATCACAAGGTACCTGAGGACTTGAAATTCCTAAACAAAAATCTTGTGGCAGACTTGTGTATGTTTTCCACGTCCACAGAAAAGCCATCTAATTTACTGACTGCTGCCAGTGCTTGTGCTCTTCTTTTAAATAAGGACAGCAAGGCAATGGACAGATTGGGGAAAAAAGTTTATACATCCTGCAGTCTGGCCATTGGAGCTGTGAACTATCAGACTCAAATGATTAAATACTTATTGTGTTTTCTCAGAAATTTAAATAAACCTATGTCCTCCCCTGATGAACTTACCAGTAAACAACAGGCAGTAACTTTGGTGGCTCAGGCTTCCCAAGAAACTAGACACAGCATTAGATGCAGCTGTGATGCAGTTCAAGCCTCCTCCAGGGCAGTTGCTGTAGGTTCTGCGATCAGGAGGTATGCATGATTATGTTTTCAACCCCTTCAAGAAGATACTAAGGTGAAAACCATAGACTACGATTTAAACAAGGACCTTTTATTTGGTCCAAATGCTGATTATCTTTTCAAATGATTGCAGGAACAAGCTAAAATTATGAAACAGATCTTTATTACATCTGTGCCAAGATACCAGAGAAATTACCTGGCAAAACCCACTTTCTTCACTCACAGGGAATTCAGGCCTTCTCGTAATGTCAAGAAAATACCCAGGAATAGATTCCAGTACAAACTCGACAGGGTATCTGGCTATGTGAGGCCTCCTTACCCAGACACACCTACCTGACTACCTTCTGTCCACTTTCAAACCCCTTGATCTAAAACTTCCCCTGTCCAGAAGGCTCATCTCAACCATAAAAAAACTGGCTGCTCATCATTTCAGACAAATGGGTGCTTTCAGTCTCCAAAAGGGATACAGAATGATCTGGAAAGAAGTTCCTCCTTTCATTAGCATCCCTCCACCTCTTCCTCCTTTGCAAAATCAGATACACTTACTCTATCCCATCATTTAAAACTTGCAAGACAAAGACACAGTAGAACTGGTACTCCATAATATGTGGGAAAGGAGTTCTATTTCAGACTATTCCTTTTCCCACGATAAGAAAGAGACTGGAGACCAAGTCTGGATCTTTCCACCCTCAACACCTTCCTTTTGGTTCCATCTTTCAAGATGTTGTCCCTACAAACTCTACTTCTATTCATCCTTCCTCAAGCCTTCCTGGTGTCTTGGTCCTAAAGGGTGCCTATCTCCAATTCCTTTTCACCCTGCTTACAGGACATTTCTAAGATTTCCATCTGACTCATCACACTGTCCCTTTTCTGGATAACCAGTTAATGCAAGGTCCTTCTCAGCAGGTACACTTGACTCATCTCAGATTCACCATGACCTTACTTCAGGCCCTGGGTTTCACAATCAGTCTGAAAAAGTTATCAATGAAACCAACTCAAGAACTATTTTTCTTGGGGTGCAGACTAGACACTAACTCATGCAGACCTTCCTTCCACCAGATGGAGTTCAAGGCTTAAGCAGTTACTTTATTTCTCTTTGTCCTCTTTAGTCCTGTACAGGGATTCATGGCAGCAACCATCCCAATGGTTCTGTTTGCTAGACTCCATATGATGAAGACCCAGTGGTGCCTGAAAACCACACAGTCCCAACATTTTCATCTCCTGGACATACAGGTTCCTGTTGTGCCTCACCTGAGGAAGTAAATACTTTGGTGGATATCACAGATAATGCTAAACCCAAATCTTCCCTTCAGACTGCAGACTCCACAACAGAAGCTGCACATAGATGCATCAGATGATGCATGGGGAGTACAAATGGACAATGGCCTGCAAATCTAAGATCAGAGCACATCAGTTTGAAGGAAATAAGGGCTCTAATACAGCCCCTGCAGATTTTCTTCTATTCTTGGAAACCAGGTCCATTAAGTGTTTTCACAGACAACACAATGGTCATGTGGTACATAAACATGGGCCGGTGCCACAGATAGATCTTTTGACTCAATTGACAACACACAACTTCCTCTTGTTTGCACCAGGACCTACTGTTCTCAAGGTAAGGAAACAGATGCAATGTATATCACTTTTAAAGAGAGGTTCTTATATGCCTTCCCTCCACTTCTTCTTCTTCCTGAGATATTATTAAAGATCCAAAAGAATACTCAAATGTCTTAGTGGTGACTGCCTACTGGCCAAGACAGCATTGGTTCCACCTTCTCTTCCACCTAGAAAAGAGCCATGACCAGAATCTTCCATCCACATTGGACTTGCTCACACAGCAGAAGGGCTCATTGCTTCATCCCAACATATCATCCTTCAACCTGACTTTATAGATTCTGATCCCTTTTATGCACTGATTTTTTGAAGATGTTAAAAAAAAAACTGCTACCATAAAATCTTACATAGAAAAATAGAAAAGATTTGATGTTAAGTTGTCAAACTCACCTTCATTCTTGCTGGATGGGTTCGGAGCCGAACCTCGGCTCCGACTCGGCACTTGCTAAGCTCGAGAGCTAATTTTACCAGCTCGAGGCAACCCTATATCCCATGATGCAATGCAAGACTACCCAGATCTCGTTTGCCACTTCGTGAAGAGGTCTTCTTTTACCAGCTCAGGTAGTATATTTGTGATTTAACTTCTTCAGTTAAAATTTTGTCTCTTTTTCCAGCCCTTTTTTCTATATTAGTGTTAGTCTTTCTATAACTCCATCTCCTTAACCCTATACTCCCTCAACATTATAGGTTTAATTATATTCCCCTTCAGGCCTTAGGCCTCCCTTTCCTTAATTCCTGTCAGGGTGTTGAGTGTTGTACTTAGTTCCCCCCTTCTTTTAAGTTAACTGTGTGGGTGGACTTTGTGTGTGTGTGTTTGTGCATTAGACATTATTATGTCAAAGGAATCGAAGGTCTCAGGCTTCAAGAAGTGTGACTCGTGCTGTCAGAAGATGTCTCTGACAGACGGTCACACTTCTTGTGTGTACTGCCTGGGACCTCTACACCTGCAGGACTCCTGTGCCATTTGTCATTCTTTTAGCCACAGAGTCCTGCAGGAATGTAGGAATAAATTAATCCTACGAGGCTTACTCAAGCCGGAGAGCTCCCTGACCAAGACCGGGTCGGGGAAGCCCTCCAAGCCACCTAAGCCCCAGGCTTTGAGTTCGAAGCCTTCAGCTGTGGCTCCGACTCCTTCGGAGTCGAGGTTGGCTCCGGTCAGAGCCGATCTTTCTATCTTAAAAGTGGTGGTATCGGCGCTGGCCGGCTCCGATACACCTCCATCGAAGTCGATGTCGGCTCTGGCTGGAGATGACATTTCCATGTCCCAGACTGGAGCCGACAAGTTATTGGCTCCGACTGGAACCGAGGGGTCGATGGCTCCGACTAGGAAGAGATCTCGATCTCCTTCCCTGGAGTCGATTCGCTCGGCTCCGGGATCTCTACATTCGGAGTGGAGCCATCGGAGCCGATCTTCTAGGTCTTCCAGGCTCTCTGACCATGACTTAGAGAGAGTGGTAAGCAGATTGCTGAAATCACAGGCACTGGCCCAAATGCTCCATAGCCCGTCTCAGCAGATGACCACTATCACTCATCCCCCTGAATTTCCTCCTTCGACTCTCCTCCAGAGTTCGGAGCCAGAGCTTCTCGAAACCTTGACTGTTGGTGCATCGGAGCCGATGCCACCCCTTTCGGCTCCTTCGTCTTCTACTCTGATTTCCTCCATTAGACCTTCCATGGAGGAATCCGGTCGTCATGACTCCCGCGTCGGCTCCGGGGGGGGCGAGTGGCATCGGACCCTTGTCCGACCCCGTTCTCCCTCTTGGGGCTTCGGCGTTGGTGAGTTCGGCACCGACATCGGCCTCAGAGCCTTCTCTTTTGGCGGGGCCCGGGGTTCCTGTTTCTTCGGAGCGGGAGCTCTCTGGCCTCCCTGGGAGGGGAGCCTTTGAGGTGATGAGGAGTGTTCTAGCCCCTCAGCTGAGTCAACAGTCGGTTCCATTAGCTCCCCCCTCCTCGGTGCCTGCTGATATCTCTTCCCACTCTCTTGCTCCCGGACCCAGAGATCCATCGCCCCAGGTTTCCCCACTGGGAAGAACTTCCTCTTCCGAGGTTTCTCCTGATCCTTCGGGGGAACCCCCGTGTAAGAGGACATGCAAGAGGAAGCACATAGACTCCCCTGAATCTACAACATCTGATACTGACTTAGGTGAGTCGGAGGGATCCCCAAGGTCCCCCTCTGAGGATGTCTACTTTTCAGACATCTTGGAACTCCTTAAACAGAGGGGGAACTGGCCTTCCCTTAACCCCTCCGAGGATGAGTCAGTATACCTGGAGGCTTTTGGATCTCGACCTTCCACCTCCTGGGTGTCTCCGCCTTTCAACCCTCTCATGGAAGTGGTGGCTCGAAAGGCGTGGGCGGCCCCGGATTCTGTGGAACCTGTCCCTAGGAGGCCATCTAAATTTATCACTGCCCCAGTAGACAAGCAGTTTCTCACCAAGGGTGTCCCTGTTGATGCCATGGTGGTGGCAGCTGCCACCAAGAAGGAACTTGCCGATCGTTCTGTACCTGTCCATCCTCCTAACAAGGAGTCTAGGACCATGGATAGGTACGGAAAGCGGATTTTTTCTTCAGCGACCTTCACTATGCGCTCACTGAATTATCTCTGTCACTTTACCCAGCTTCAGAGAGATATTCTCAAGGAACTAGGTGAAGTAGTACAGGATCCGTCAGCTGCCGGGGCTCAAGAAAAAATTGCCTCGCAGCTAGGAATCCTAAATTCCTTAACAAACTCCTCCATGCGGCTCATTTCTTATGCGGCTGATGGAGCGAGTAGAGCCGCAGGCACAGGAGTGGCCCTTAGGTGTCAGTCCTGGATGTGGCTTTGCAACTTCGCAGATCCCTTTAAGGCGTCTTTCACAAATACTCCCTTCGATGGTTCGGCTTTGTTCGGTCCTCAGGTGAAGGAAACATTGACCAGATGCGAGCAGGACGGCAAGACTCTTTCTGCCGTAGGAGTCAGTTTCTCCACCCCTTCAAGACCTTATCCTAAAGGTCAGAAGGGAGGGAAGATGTGGTTCCGTAAATCTCAGGGAGTCAAGCCGGACGCAAGTGGTCAGTTTACCCCCAGAGGCAGAAGGGGTAATACCAATAGATGCTGCCCTAGGGGCAGAGGGGGTCCGCAGAATCAGGGTGGCAGGGAGCCTCTCCCTGACAAACCCTTCCAGCATCCCTGAGGTGTTGCCCAACTGCCCACCCTTGGAGGCAGTCGAGGGAAGATTGTCGCTGTACCCAGCAGCCTGACTTTCCCTTTCTCAAGACATTTGGGTACAGTCGATCATATCTGAGGGTTACAAGATTCCCTTCAAAAAACTTTCCTGTTCCTCAGAAGGTATCTCTCCCAGATGTTGCACCCGGTCTAAGGGAGTTCTCAAAGCTGGAGGTGTCAAAACTTCTAGCAAAAAGAGCCATCCAGCCTGTGCCAGCAGACCAAATAGGATCCGGGATCTACTCAAGATTCTTTTTGGTCCCCAAAAAAACGGGAGCTTGGAGACCAATTCTAGACCTCAGCAGGCTAAACAAGTTTGTCAAGAAGGCAAGATTCTGGATGGTCACGCCTCAGTCCATTTTACCCTTCTTGGGCAAGGACAACTGGATGTGCTCGGTAGACCTTCAGGACGCGTACTATCACATAAAAATTCACAGGCGCTCCAGAAGGTTTCTCCGCTTTTGGCTGGGGACCAGTCATTTTCAATTCAGAGCCCTGCCCTTTGGTCTCACTACAGCCCCCAGAGTGTTCACCAAGTGCATGGCAGCGGTCACGGCTCACCTGAGACGTCAAGGATTCCAGGTGTTTCTGTATCTAGACGACTGGCTCCTCACGGCCACCACCAGGCATCAACTTCTTCAGGCCAGGGACTACACTCTTCATTTGTGCAGCCAGTTAGGAATTTCCATAAACTTTGAAAAGTCCTCCTTGTTACCTTGCCAGTCTATTACCTTTATAGGCGCAGAACTAGACACTGTTGGGATGTCAGCAAGACTCACAGATCAAAGACTTCTGGACATCCAAAAATATGTTCACATCATCCTGCTCAGCAAAAAGATCAGGGCCAGGTTTGTCCTGAAGGTGCTAGGACTTATGGCGGCTGCAATCGTATTACTTCCGTTAGCTCACTTCCATATGAGGCTACTGCAATGGATGTTATTCACCCAATGGTCCTTCCAGCAGCTTCCCATGCACCACGAGATCATCGTGACACAATCTTGCAAGAGTCACCTGACCTGGTGGATTTCTTCCCCTCAAATCCACCAGGGGCGACCGTTTGTTCCCCCGGCCCCAGTTGCCACAGTCACATCGGATGCCTCCCTGATCGTGTGTGGGGGGGCATTATCAGGGCAGGATGGTCCATGGCACTTGGCAACCCTTCGAGTACAATATGCACATAAATGTCCTAGAGATGAGAGCAGTGCTTTTAACGTTGCAAGCCCTCAACAACTTTTTTCCTTTAGGAACTATTGCAGTTCACATGGACAACATGTCCGTAGTATGGTACATCAACAAACAGGGCGGGACCAAGTCCTATCCACTGTGTCGAGAAGCTCTCAGACTTTGGCAATGGGCAATCTCCTCTCATCAGTTTCTGATAGCAATGCACATCCCCGGGAAATCCAACTTCATTGTGGACAGATTGAGCAGAGCTATTCTCATGCCTCACGAGTGGTCTCTCAAACAATCAGTAGTGGAGGAGATTTTTCAGAAGTGGGGCTTCCCTTGCTGTGACCTTTTTGCTACACCCCAAAACAGCAAATGCCCAGACTTCTTCTCCCTCTTTCCACTCCCAGGCCAACCCCCCAGAAACGCTCTAACCCAGGTTTGGCCCCGGGGACTTCTTTATGCCTTTCCTCTATTCCCCTTGATACCTCAAGTGATTCAGAAAGCTACCGTTTTGAGAGCCAAGTTGATTCTCATTGCACCTTACTGGCCTCGACAAATTTGGTTCCCATTCCTTCATCGCCATCTATTGGTACAGCCTTGGCATCTGGACCCAGTTCCAGATCTTTTGACCCACCAGTCGGGTCACCTGCACCAGGCCATTCGCTCTCTCAACCTCACCGCTTGGTTGCTCCACTTCCTTCATTAGCCAGGCTTCCTATGATTTCTAATCCTGTACGGGATATCATAGTAGCTTCTCTAAAGTACTCTACCAGAAGGGTTTATGCTATCAAGTGGCAGCGTTTTTCCTTCTGGGCAAAGTCCAGGGACATAGATCCCTTTACTGCCCCAGTTCAGTCAGTTTTGGACTTCTTAGCTGAGATTTTTCAGTCGGGTTCTTCTTCTTTGACAGTCAAAGTCCAGCTGGCAGCAATCTCAAATTTTCATGTTGGCTTAGCGGACCAGAACATAATGTCTAACAAGCTTTGTAAAGCCTTTCTCAGGGGTATCTTTCTACTAAAGACCCCAATTAAAGATCCTCCTCCGCAATGGGACCTGAATTTAGTGCTGACATCCCTAATTCTTCCCCCCTTCAAACCGGCTGCTACATGCTCCTTAAAATTTCTCTCTTGGAAGACAATTTTTCTGGTGGCTATTACTTCAGCTAGGAGAGTGTCTGAACTTCACGCTCTCTGTGTTCGACCTCCCTACTTGGTTTTCCACAAGGATAGAGTATCTCTAAGAACGAATCCATCCTTTTTGCCCAAGGTGGCTTCCCAATCCAATCTTAACCAGTCTATTGATCTTCCAGTATTTTTCCCGAATTATTCGGACAGAGCGGAGCAGAAACTGCATTATTTGGATGTCCATCGCCAGCTCAGATACTACTTGGATAGAACTAAACAATTCAGAAAATCTGATCAGCTTTTTTCTTTCTTATGCAGAAAACAGAAAAGGTCTCCCGGTCTCCAAGGTGACCTTATCCAAATGGCTCTCTTCCACTATTTCCCATGTTTATCTCCTTAGGGGCAAAGAATTACCCACTAAACCTAAGGCACATTCTACTAGAGGCCTAGCCACTTCTACAGCCTTTCAGGCTAGACTACCTATTGACACCATTTGTGCTGCAGCCACTTGAGCCACGCCTCATACCTTTGTCTCACATTACAAATTGGACTTGGCCTCCAGAGACAGAGCTAGGTTTGGTTCCACAGTTCTCAAGAGTCTGTTCCATTGAGCCACCCAGGATAGAGGTGCTAGGGATGTGGTCCCATCCAGCAAGAATGAAGGCGAGTTTGACAACTTAACATTAAGAAGTTATGTACCTACCATAACGTTCCATGTTAGTTGTCTTCTCTCGCCTTCTTTCTTGCGTCCCTCCCTCCTTTCCCCCTAGCCTGGACAGACCTTAAAGTTGTACTCTTCTCTGGGGACGGTTGATTCTTCCTATGGGCTCCAGTTGTGAGTGGTCACTGGTTTCACTAGTTCCCCTGTGTCATGTTTACACTTTGGTTACTTTCTTTTCCTTCTTTGGAAGGAGATAATGGGCATATTCTATAGCTTCCAAACGAGATCTGGGTAGTCTCGCATTGCATCATGGGATATAGGGTTGCCTCGAGCTGGTAAAATTAGCTCTCGAGCTTAGCAAGTGCCGAGTCGGAGCCGAGGTTCGGCTCCGAACCCATCCAGCAAGAAAGAAGGCGAGAGAAGACAACTAACATGGAACGTTATGGTAGGTACATAACTTCTTATTATATGGTGTCAGCCTAAGTATCAGAACCCACAACAGTCTAAGATCCCAGTGGTCTTTAAATTGTGTGAACTGTTGCAGTCTTTTAGGACATATTCATCTATTAAGGCACATGTTTAAGGAGTGTCTGAGTGCCTACTTCTGGACCCAACACTCCTGGCCAAACTAGAGGTAAATAGTTCTTAAAAGATGTACTCCACTTGAAGCCTCTAAGGAAAATCATCCCCCTTCTTGGGATCTTATCTTTCTGCTAGAAAAACTCAGTCCCCCATCCTTTCAACCAGTAGCATCTGCCTGTCTCAAATTCTTTCCTAGGAAAAGTATTCTTCTGGTAGCTCTCACCTCTGTCAGATGAGTCTCTGAACTACATGCCATTATGGCAACCCCTTCCTTCCTTATTTTTCATAAGGACAGAGTGTTTTTAACGGCCACGCCCTCCTTCATGCCTAAAGTAGTAAATGAACTGTATGTCAGTCAGACCATAAATCTTCCCACTTTCTTCTCTAATGTACAAAGTAAGGGAGAAAGAATTGTTCAGTCTTGAATGTGCATAGACAGCTCAGATTCTGCTTGGATAAGACCACAGATATTTGCAGGTCTTACCAATTGTTTGCCTGTTTCCAAGACTTCAGGTTAGGAAACCCAGTTTCAATGCAAGCTATTGCTAACTGGATTTCTAACATCTATTTCCATGTGCTACACTCTGCATGTTGAATCCATACTGTCTCCAGCAAAAGCTTATTCATTGAGAGCAATGGTCTCTTCTAGAAAGTTCTACATGATTGATTATAAAACAATTTTAGAAGCAGATACTTAGTCTTCTGTGCATAGACAAAGAAATACAGATTAGATACCTTGTTTAAATCCAGAGTTGCCTTCATCAGTTCAGACATCTCTGGATTACTAAACAATTCTCCCATCTCCCTTTCATCCACCTTTCATACCTTGTAAGCTTTGGGAATCACACAACAGTTTGTAATACTGCAACGGTGGAAGAACATAATGTAGTTGTGTAAGAACTTATCACAACAGCAGATGCCCTACTGATCATTGTTACAATATTCCTTCCCTCTTTACCTTTACCCTTTTTGGATTCTTTTCCCTTTTTCCCTCATGGACCAAGGGGTAATCACTGATTTTTGTTTCTCTCCTTTTAGTTGACTAGTTTATTTTGTCTCTTAGGCCTCATGAGGCTTACTGACTTGCAGATAGTCTGAGGATTTATGCTTATATGCAGACTAACATACCATTATGCCCATGGGCTTAAGTCATATATCGATATATGGCTCTATGGAAGGTTTTGGCATTGGTAATCCAGCCAGACATCCAGGTTATTTGACAAGATAACCCAACAGTTTGGAGTACTGCAACAGTAATCAGTAGGACAGCTACTGTTATGGTAAGTTCTTACACAAGTGTACTTTCTCCAATTCCTGGGACGCCTTTTTGACTCTGATGCTAGTTATTCCACAATTCAAGTTGCTGTAGTAGGCATTTTGAAATTTCATCCAGGTCTATGATTTGCAAGAACTTTTAAGAGGGAACCTTTCTCCTGAGCCCACACATTAAAGACTAGATCCTACCACAGGACCTCAAATTAATGCTCTAATGCTTAACACAACCTCATTTAAGCCTGCTTCTTCTACCTCTTTGATGTACCTCCCTAGGAAGACTATTTTTTAATTGAGATTACCTCTGCAAAAGGATTTCTGAATCATGTGATTTATCTGTCAAACAGCTATACTTGATATTCCATAAAGATATAGTTTCTTTCAGACTTAACCCTTCCCTTGTCCATAATCTGGCCTCAAGGGCAGCCTTGAACCAGTCAATTCACTTGTCGGTTTTCTTCCCCAGTTATTCTAACAAAGGAGAGTACCACTTCCATACACCAGATGTGCACTATCAATTAAAGTTATATCTTCATAGAGCACAATCTTTGAGGAAAATTACCAGCTTTACATATATTTTTCAAAAAACAAACTAGCAAACTTTGTAAAACTGCCTTATGTAGATAGCTTTCAGACTGCATCTCCTTTAGTTACTCTTCCAAAACCCAAAGCTCATTCTGCAAAGTTAATTTCAACCTCTGTAGTTTATTTCAAACATTCAACTGAGTGACTTCTGTTCTGCACCAACTTGGTCAAAAGTTATTTATCTTTGTCAAGTATTATAAGCACAACTTTATATCAAGGGCCAGAGCTGTGCTTGGTTCCAGAATTCTCTGGGGTATTTTATCACAATGCCACTTTGGAGAAAAAGTAGCTGGGGATTTTGTCCCAACCCCTAGAGCTGGATGGAGGGGACCTTATAGGATATGAAAGCTATGTACATACCATAATGACAGATCCTTATTGTCCCCCTTTGTCTTGATGTCCTGCCCAACATTCCCCTACAGAATTGGCACCTTCTTTTCTGACAGTACGTAGTAAACCTAAGCATGAAGCCTTACTCCTTGCAAAAATGTGTCTTATCCCTTAGCATTCTATGCAGGGCAAACTCAGTGTGAGCAAGGAGTGCAACTTCATAACATTACTGGAGATGTGAGAGCTCAGTGGTGTAGAAACATCTGTGTCCTAAATTTATTGGCTGAGTTCTGCTACAAAGGTGGATAACCCATCCATTGAGTTGGATGAATGGACAGAGAAGGAGCTAATAAAGGCATCAATTTGATATAGGTAGCCTGCTTAAAAAACGCAGCGCCTCCAGATAAGTATAGAGCTTTGTACTTTATCCTAGTAGGAGATGACCAGACTGTTGCAAAGAGGGAGGAACAATCTAACATTGTTGCCAAACTTAAGGGGCCTATAACAAGAAAAATAATGAGAAATCCTGTAGAGGTACAACAGATGTTTTGAAACTTTTATGAAACATTACCTGCCCAGACAGGCCACTTTGGTTTGGCTATGGGGGACACTTTACATGCGCCATTTGCTAGAGATAATTTAGATTGGGAATTGGGTATGGATACAAGCAGGTGACAGCGCCTCATGATATTTCTAATAGGTAATGACTTTGATAAGAGTTTACCTACTGTACATGTAATTTCAAGTAATGAGGCTTGGACATAATCAAAGGGAAAAGTAACGAGTGATATAGAGCCAGTGCTCACACCATCAGTAGAGTCTGATAAGGTGGTCACATCAAAAAATGAGCTAGGTGATAGTGAACTGTCTAAATCAGAGACTCAAGTAGAGACTCATAGTGTGGGTCACATAAAAAAGAGGTGATAGCAAACTGTGTAAACCAGAGTCAAGTTTTCAAAAAAATACTGGTCTTTCTCTAGAAGAATGAATGCTAGTAGTAAATCTAGATCTGATACCCTTTTGTAAGAAGTACAGGACTCCTATTAGCAAAATGATCTAGGGAGAATTACAAAGAAAGCATTAAGGCAAGATCAGCTCTCAGTTAATAGGTCAATTAGTGTTTTTGTGGGATGCAGGATTTTTAATTTTTCCTCCATATCTGTCACCCCCACTGTTGGTGCCCTTTTTCAGAAAGGTTTTAAGTTTGTTTCATTGAGCCAACCAAAGGTGGCTGACCTATTAACTGAACTGAAAGTGTTCCCAAGAAAGATTAACTGGGTGATAACCCAGTATATAACAGACTATGCAGAAGCAGTATTTTGAGCCCACCCCTTGTACCACCAGTTTTACTTTTCAAACACCTTTGTGAAGCTAGTATCAGACAGTGGTGTTCTAATAAGAGGAGATTTGTACTATAACCTTAAGTCAAATGAAAGAGACCTGTTGTCTTCACTCTGTAACAAAAGTATAATATGTATTATGAAGCCTGACAAGGGGGCAGGTTGTGTTGATGGATAAATTGTTGTATTCATTCAAGATGCTGGAGTTCCTGAACAATGGTGAATTCTTCACAGAAGTCTCCCACAATGAAATCAATATTGCATACCATGGCATTGAACTGAACATGGAAGGCATGTTTATCACATGACTTGGATATTTAAACTCGAGAATATTTCTCAGTGAAACATCCTAAACTCACAGCTATTTATGAGATTTTGAAGATACACAAATCCCCCATGAGCTCCCTCTTAGACCAGCTGTGGCTTTGGCAGGATCCAAGACCAAGCCACCAGCCAAGTCTGTGGACTTTAAACTGAAGCAGTTTTACAACCACAAGGGGCACTTACTCAAGGACTCTTGGCACTTTTTTGAGACCATTGTCTGGTTACCATATTTTGTCTGAGGGATTATTTGTGACCATTGACATCAAGGATCTCTTCTCTATTATCCTTCATGACCAGGGGCTCGAGTGTTTTTTTGGTATCCATAGTGAAGGGCTTGGACATGAGTAATAATGACATAAGCCTGATCTACCAGTGTATGGAAACAGTCTTGACTAACAATTTTATAAACAGCACAAAGGTGTTGCAGTGGGGGCAACTTAAGCCACTATTTTCACCAATATGGTACTGTGGAACTAGGAAACCAGTATTGTGTTTAATTCCCCACTGTTCATTCAAATGGAAAGGTATCTCAGATATTTGGATGATATATTCATTCTGTGGAAAGGAAACCATTGAGGAACTTTTGGGTTTTGTCAAATTTTTGAACCAGTCGACCAAATTCCTTCAGTATACCCTCCCGGACATCTCAAATGCGCAGGTGAAAGCTGCTCTCTCTAAAGCTAAAAACACAGCATCAATGGGACCGGATGGTGTCCCCGGCTGTGTGCTACACGAGCTAAATGAGGAATTAAACCTGCACATAAGGCAGCTGTTTAATCTCAGCCTTACCACAGGATATGTGCCCAAGGAGTGGCGTACGGCAACTGTGGTCCCACTCCACAAAGGTGGCGCCTCTACGGACCCTGGTAATTACCGCCCCATAAGCTTAACAAGTCTAGTCTGCAAAGCTATGGAGAGGATCATAATGGAGCTCATAAACAAAGATATAGGGGACTTGCAGACATTGGACCCGACCCAGTTTGGCTTTGTCAAGGGAAGATCATGCCTTTTGAACTTGGTCGACTTCTTGAAATAGTCACCAAGGCCATTGATGAGGGAAAGGCAGTCCATACAGCCTACCTTGACCTTGCAAAGGCTTTCGACACAATACCCCACTCGGGTATTGTAGAAAAACTTACCAGCTTAAATGTAAACCCATATGTCACAAGATGGGTTGCAAACTGGCTTAAGGACAGAACCCACAGGGTTAGAGTTGCTGGCACTGTGTCAGACTCCAAGCCAGTCACAAGTGGTGTCCCACAGGGCTCGGTCCTTGGCCCCCTATTGTTTGGCATCTACTTCTCAGAAGTACAGGCCAACATGGGAGGACTTTGGCTGACAAAGTTTGCAGATGACTGCAAACTGGGCGCTATAGTGGAAAGTGCATCGGACACTGATATCCTTCAGAAGGGACTCACGGAAACAGATAGCTGGTGCCAGAGCCATGGCCTGAAGTTAAACGCCAAAAAATGTATAGTCATACCCTTCGGGAAAAACAAGGTAACCCCAAGCTACCATATAGGTGGCAATCCACTAAGCACAGAAGAGGTTATCAGGGACCTGGGGACCCAGGTTGACAGTGGCCTTTCCTTTGTCACTCACATTGCTAAAGTAGTTAGAAAGACCTTCTACATTGCCCACCTGATCATGAAGGGATTCACATCCAGATCTAGTGAGGTCATTGTTCGCCTGTACTCTTCACTTATCAGACCAATGATCGAGTACAATGCCCCATTCGGGATGTATCTCACCCGACATCTGCAGCAATTGGAGAGACCCCAAAAGTTCCTCACCAAAAGGATAAAGGGACTCCAAAATCTGTCATATGCTGCCAGATTGAAGAAACTCTAGCTCTATTCAGTCGCATACCGTCTGCTCAGAGGTGACATGTGCCTGACATACAAGGCCATGTCCAACCCGGAATTAATGGACATGCTCCACCTCAAAAATCCAAATCCACCAAAACCACTAGAGCAAGCGACTTAAACCTTAGCACGGATATAAATAGGACGTGCTGGAGGGATAGATTTATCACTCAGAGACTCCCTATGCTGTGGAATAAAATCCCGGTCCATGTGAGGCAGAGCACCTCGCTGACTCTGTTCAAGAGAAATCTAGACCTGTGGATGGGAGATCGTAGGTTTACCCCGGGAATCATCTCTGGGTCACTGCTGGACAGAGGCACAACAAACTAATGGGCACAGTATTTTTTCATATAAGGGGTGGCGTAAGCCACAATAATTTGGGCTAGGCTTATAAATGCCTTAGGGCAGATAGCCTAGTATAAACCTATGAACCTATGAACCTATAATATCATAAGGATTTCATTAATTTCTTGGGTGTCACTATGTACAAGAATGAGAATGAATGTTAAGTATGAGTCTAATATTTATAGAAAACCAACATATTTCAACGTCCACTTACATTTTGACAGCCAGAACCCCCTTTGGCAGAAAAAGAACTTGGTCTAAGGGCAACTAATAAGGCTGAGCAGGCTAGTGTCTGATGACCAGATATTTCAAGACATGCCTCTCAACTTGGAAACATCAAAAATCTGGACAATGGCCCATGAAAAGTAAGTACACTGGCCAAAAATCTGTATACTGATTAACTTAAAGTATGCATACATAATTATGTAACCCCACCCACTCCAGTGGAATTGTGGGATACCAACATTCAAGCACAAATTGAAGAACAGACAAAATATTAAACACAAACTATAACAGAACAATAGTGTTTTATTTATATTAACGTTTCAACTTGTATCAAACATTGAATTTGTGTAAAAAATACAATTTTCTTTTAGAAAAATAAAATTAACTGCTTGAAATCACATACTAGGCAAAAGGCTACAAAATCCACATCAAAAATCTGAAACACTGACATAACCTTAACAAATTAAAGCTAGTTTTTCGATTAATAGTAAAGGTTCACTTATCTTAGATCACTCTCTTCTACGTTTCTAAATAAATTAATATGTTATTCCTAAATGTCAACTCATGCTTGATTATTACATCGCTCTAAAAGTTATCTGAGTCTGAATAACTAAATATATTGCCCTACTTTAGCCAGATTCATACAAACAGCTTCATGAAGCATCTACATATAAACTGGTTTTGACACTTAAATTGCTAAATTAGGTGCAAAGCCTTAGAAGAGTCTTCTGCTGAACAACATTTTGTTTAATTTTATTTACCATTATATGTCATGATAATAAGCAGTAATGAATCATTGTTCAACTAAAATGCTCTGCGTAGTTTAAAAATGAATTTTGCAAGTATATTTCCACTCTAAGTTCTATAATCAAATAACATAGAGGCACTGTCATCATCATCATTTGTAATATTGTAACATCCCTTCTCAACAGTTATAACATGTTCTGATTGATTGTTAAGCTGTCTACCCAAAAATGCCAATAACTGCCAGATCGTGTGGGCTTTGTAAAAGAGTTTTCCTTATTGTACTCTATCTGACCATTACAATCTGAAAGTTCTGCAGGTCAGTTTTTACACAAACCACAATTATCACAACAAAGTTACAGTAATGGAACTAGGGAATCAGTACAGAACTACCTGTGGCAACATATCCACTACCCTAAAATCACAGATGCTAGTGTTAGCCTGATAATATCAGAATTCCCTGTGTTGTTCTGAATCTAACAAGCAATGCACTCTGAAAAACTTAGTAATGAACCGTACGACAGTTGTTCCAACATGCACTTTCAGACTGACAAAATAATAAAGTTCATGGCTCAAACTTGTTCAAATTACTACTTAAACTAAAATAAATGTATATACAAAAGACCTTAATGAGCACTTTCATCTTTATTTAAAAAAAAACACTTCATCAGAAACAACAGTGCATCTCGGAACAGCAGTCCTACAGTTCGTTAGTCAATTTAGTTCACTGTGTTTATTTTTATTCTACTCTGAAAAACATAATCCAGTTAAATACCTGTAATGCACCGGCCACCTCAATTTCTGATTCCAGACTCCAGCTAGGGAAGAAAAAACTCTGCAAATGCACCCCCACACCAGCAGCAATAACGCAATCCACAGTGCGTATCTAACATCCATTTCAAAGAAGAAACAACCAAATGACATTTCATAATTCTGCTTCTGCATTTCCGGTATCAGCTGACAACTGCCAGGTGCTTCTCTCTGCACTCTAGTCACATGATATATACATTTTGACAGAAGCAAACATTACTCAAAGGCTGCAATCACTGGGTTAGGTAAATAAATGATAATAAATTGTAGATATTCAAAAATCAAGTGTAGTGAGGCAAATGCATTGCCGCATAATGAACAGAAGAGACAAAAGAGATAAAAAATGCAGTCTCTTGAGTTGTGCTGTTAAATGGTAAAAAAAATATATTTGTAAATAGCTGCTGTTGTAGCTCAGTAACAGTCATGTATGTCAACTTCTTACCTCAAGAAATATAGACAAAGCCAAAAATAATGCTGGGTGAAGGACCCAATATCAGGGACAGTGTTTGAATATTGCTCTTATGGTATTAGAAAGTCAAAAGAATAACAGGTTAACTTTTGCATTCACTTGAGTGAAACTCAAATGTTTGGTATTATTTAGTGACTGCATTTGTCAATGAGATGGCAGGAACTCACACACTGGAAATGGTTGAAATATAGGAGAGGGTATCTTCTTTTGGATTTGCTGTGGAACTCCAAAATGACTTGTGCATTGACTGCACTGTGTCGACAAGTTAAAGCATCTCGCTGATTCCTCATATAGCAGATGCTGATAAGGAATTGCAAAGCCCTGCTCCCTGTTCTAAAGCATTAATTGGGTTTCCTATGCCACTATAATACCTTGATAATCTACACCGAATTGGAACATCATTGTGAAAACCTGAAAGTGCCTTATTTGTAATTTAAAGTACATGGACATTGAGGCTTGGGAAAGGATGATGTCAGTATTAAATAAAACAATAAAAAAATCGGGATTTGAAGGGGCCACTCAGAAATTCATGGCACCCTATTATTTTGCCCCAAAAACATGAAATTCGTACAGTTGAGAGGTATGTTCCAAGAAGAGACAGCTTTTATGATTAATCTTTTTACCAAACATGGTTATCCATCTACATTGGTAGACAATATCTATCAATGGGTCTGTGAACACACAAACACTAAATATGGAACACTTTTATGTTGTTCACATGAATCAGAAAAGAGTGTTCGATCAAGCATGAGAATCTGACTCAAGTTTTTATAGTGAAATTTTGTAGAGATTTTTCCAGTTTGAAACAAATTATTAACAACCACTGGAATACAATCTTTAGAACTATTGAGACTTGTGACCAGGTTGGGCTGCAACCCAGATTTGTTTACAAAAATAGCAAGAAGCTTAAACTTCTTCTAGAAAACAAGAGGAATGGTGAAGACATTGTGGTTGGTAATTCTGGCATGAAATATTGTGGAACTTGCAAACAATGTAGATTTAGTTTAAAGGACACACACTGTATGGTGGCAGGTTACCCCAAACTGCTACCAGTCAGAGGGAACTTTAATTGTGAAATGAAAGAGGTTGTATACATAGCTTTTTACTCCTCATGCCCTGTGTTCTGTGTTGGCAAGACCATCAGCCCACTGAGAAAAATAATTTACCAGCATATTTATGCCATTAAAAAGCACATAAGGTCAATGTCTTGTATAAGCATTCCATTAAATCCAAGGACTTTAAAAGGTTTGGGATTTTTGTGCTTGAAAAGGTTCCAGTGCCTACTAAAGGAGGGCTTTGGGAATTGCATCTAAAACAATGTGAACTGTTTCTGGCAGCTGTTTTTGAATGTGGAGACATTCCCTGGATTGAATGACTTTGTTTCTGTAAAACTCATTTTAAGAATTAAAGCAGCTAGTATTTAACAAGATTCCTTTTATTTTATTAAATTTAAATACAGTTTTACAAAGTATTAAGCTGTGTGTTGACTGTGGTTGATGGATCTCTGCATCTTTTGGCAGTTTGGTTCTCTGGAGGGTTTTACACAGGTTTGTGTTCTCTGTTGACTATACTAAATGCATTTTACATTTTAAATTTTACACTTCAGACATGAGTATGTTATGCAATAATTTTAATGTTTTTCATTTATTGGGCTTTGTCTTTTAAATGTTTTCTGAAGCATTGTTTCTCATTTTACAACAATAATTTACGTGTTTAATTTTTTGTAATGCTTGGCACCTGTACGGCTTTTTAAGGAATGCAGGAAGTTGCTACATTATTTCTAAGGATGTTCCTGCTTTACTGGAACAAAAGTGCTCAAACTACTAAACTCTCTGGGTGCTGTACTTTTCTGGTCAGTGTTGTTCCTTTTTTAAGAAAATTTTATTAATTTAACATATCTACAATATATAAACAGAAAGGAAGAAATTTAGTATCACATACTGTTATACATCATTAGGATTACATTGATTCATCAAGGAAATTGTATACAGTTAACACATTAATTGATGATGTTCGTTTTTCATGCCATTTTTCTTACAATATACAAAAAGGAGGGTTATGCAAAACTTTGATTGGTCTGGCATTGCAAAGGATACAAAATGGTAGGCCAAAACATGTGAGCAGTGCAAGAAGATTGACAAGTCAGGAGATGAGGCCAAAGCTGATTAGGTGTCATTGCTAGTTACTGAACACCATTTCAGTGGGTAGCCATGGACACCTCTTAGTAGTAGCTAACATAGGAATGGGATATCTTAGTGTTGGTGGATTGTGCTATCAGGTACCTTGAGGTGTTAATTTTGTCCTTTGTAGAGGCAGAAAATGTGACAAATTATCTGCTGGAAATTTTCAGTGGGATGGGTTTTTCCTGGTAGATACTAAGAGATACAGTGGCCACCTTTATGTCAGACTTGCTTGTGAAAGTATTATAGAGTAAACCATTTAAAATCACTCCCTGCCACCCTTAAACATATGATTTGATGGAGAAGTTCAAACTTGCTGTCAAAACCCTAAGAACATTAACTGTAGGTTAAACTTCATTTTTTGAATATATGCACAGTTTTATGTGCTTGTTTTCAGATAATAGGGGATGGAGGTGTTTTGAAAATGCATTTATTTTTTTATTTGAGGGTTTTCATTAAAATAAAGTCTTGGAAAATGTGACAGGATGAAATGGAAATGAGAATAAACAACTGTATATTTATATATAAATTCTATTAAGAACTGCAGAGTGTAAGAAATTATGCTGCAGGAAAGTCATTTGGAAAGAAATGAGCATGTGGATTTGACAAACAAAGGGTTTCAGGATGAATATTTAGCAGTATATCACAGACAAAAGAAAAGAGGAGTAAATTATACTACTTGCTAGAGGGGCTCCAATAGTGATAGAAGAAGAAAAAGATAATAATAGTAGATTTGTGGTAGTAAGGGGTTATTGGCAAAGGAGGAGGAGGATTACACTAGCTTGTATTTATATTCAACCAAAAACTGCTGTTGTGGAGCTTAAGAAAAAAATGGGAGAAATAATCAACTTTCAGTAGGGAATATTACTTATAGATGGGGACTGCAGTTTGATTTGCAGTAGTAGGGATGTATCAGGGGAACATAGAAGGGAAACATATTGCAAAAAATGGTAGATTTTATAAAGAAATTTATGAAAATATTTGGTATGGAAAATGTGAATTTAGTAGTAGAAACTCCAGAAAGAATTTGCATATTATTCCCCAAGATGCAATAATCGAGCCAAACTAGATAGAAATTGTATTTTGCAGGAACATTTTCATTTAATTGAAAGCTTTGACATGCATCCTATAACTATTTCCGATCATACACCAATATAAACTGCAGGATAATGAAGTAAAAATGAGATACTGGGGTTTTGCCAACTACCTGTTAAAAATGGGAATTTAAAGCATGAGTAGTGGAAATTATTTAAGAGTTATTAGGGAAGACAAAAATATCTTCAGAAGTTATAGAGAATCTTCTTCTTCTTCTTTCAGCTTTTCCCAGTTAGGGGTCACCACACCATATCACCTGTCCGCTCATGATTGGCAGTGGAGTTTTACAGTGTCGAGTTGCCAGCCCGGTGCCCAACCTTCCACAGAAGGCACACACATACACGCACTTGCACCTAGGGCCAATTTAGAGTGCCCAATCCACCTGCAGCATGTCTTTGGGATGTAGGAGGAAACCGGAGCACCCGGAGGAAACCCATGCAACCATAGGGAGGACATGCAGACTCCACACAGAAGGCACCCCAGCCAAGGATCGAACTGGAGAACAGAAGTGATAGTGAATGAATGGGATAAAATGAAAATAGAGTTTGAAAGCAGGGTAAAGTTAAAGAAAAAGGAGAAACAGTTAAGAAGTAATAGGAATTTGAACTTTCAAGATGACTGCACATTGAGTAACAGCACAATTTCATCTCTCCCAGCATGAAAACAGAAATTTAGAAGAGAGAGCCAGTAAACTGGTATTTTTGGGTAAATTTCAGTAACTGGCTACTTAGGTGCATTACCTGGATGGAATATATCAACTCAAATAACAAAAGGCTGGAAAAATGGAAGAAGCTTTAAACAGAAATATGAATGAGGTGATAAAACTGCAGAATCAGAGGTCAAATGAGGAAAAGGCTGGCTGAATGTAACACTGTTCAAAAATACATGTTTCAAAAAAAATAGAGGTCAGAATATATAGGGAAAACCTAAAATTTTCTGCTGTACTAGAGAAACTGGAAGAAACAGACTATATTAATTTTATGAAAGCACAAATAAGCAATTGGCCTAGTATTTCACAGCAGATGTTAACTGAAAGGGCACATTATATGTATGCTCCAAATCTGGCCATGAAAAAGCAACCTCAACCTTTTTTAGTACAGATGCAATCTTACCAGGTATAGCAGTTGATTCTGACAAAACTGTGGCAGAAGGACAAAGTACTAAAAGTGGGAGACATAAGCGTGTCTGTGGAAAATCATTATTCACTGTACATCAGGTAGAAGAGGAATACATTTGTTCCACAATTCAGGGAATATCAAGAAGTAAGAATGCGATTCAAACTGCTGTACCCAGGTATCTTCAGAATATTTTTCCTGAAGTGACAAAATCATATCTTAATGCAGAACATGCTAAGGAGAAAATGCAAAAGATTGTCCAACAAAAAGTGAGCTGCGAAACAGAAGGATATTCTGCTTCTTGTTCATCGGGAAAATGCTCGAAAGACAGAAAAAAAAATCAAAATAGTTGACTAGAAGAACTGAGAGTATGTTGAAAATGAAACACCGACTGGATTTGGGAGATGAAGAGAAATAGAAATAAAACCAGCAACTTCAAAATTGACAAATAAATGTGGGTTAACAAATCATTAGTTATATTTGAGAAATATGGCAGAACAAGAAAACCTGGAAATATTGGACTTCTTTGACTTTGTTAAACTTGTTGGGAACTCTTAAGAGTATGCCCTACTTCACAACATTAATGTTTGGAAGAACATTTAGGAGAGGGGAAGAGGAAGGAAAGAGTTTATTGTATGTAAAAACATGTTCTTAAGAGTAGTAGTTTTATAATTCATCATATAATCTGCATGCTGTAAATTACAGTTTTCCAAGTTATTTCCAAGTGTAATTGGGATTTTCTGTTTGTCCAGTTTAAAAAACAATGTAGGCATTGCAATGTAAAAAAAGAAGAAAAGTATAGTCAAAAGGGCATGGCTTGATCTAGTAACAAGTTTTAAGAGAAAGCAAATAAATAAAAAGGAAAATTGAATATAATAAGCTTTCCTCTAGCAAACAGATACATGTTTGTAGAAGCAATTCTGTATCTGGTTCTCATATTTCCATGGACACCATCTGATAAAAAAGCAGTTAAAACAAAATACTTTTTTTTTAACAAGAAGCATCTTTATTAAATTATCACTTAAGACAAACACAATCATTTATATAGATGAAAACAAACCATACTGACATAGTCTTACTTGCAAGCATTTTACATGACATACTGTATTGACATAATTTTAGTTGCAAATGTTATACATAACTTATAGTCTATCCAAATATTGTCAGTTAGACATTACATAGCTCATTCAAACCCTGCCTTGTTTTAAACATCATTCTTCCCCTGTATGAATGGTTCTCACAAATCCCATTTTTCCAATGTAATTTACTCATACACTTTTCTAAAGATCCCATTTCCAGTTGTTTTATCTCTGTTACCCTATTCACTACTTCTAGAACAATTTGTTTAGACTTTGCTTTCCATTTTCTAGTAATTCCTTTTTTGGCAGCCACCACAATTAAAGTCAGCAAGGCCTTACTATGTCTTGGCAATTCCAATTCTATATCACAGATAAAAAAAAAATAATTTCCCTAGTTACAACACCTAGTATCTCTGACAGAGTAGTCTGCAGGGAATCTTTAACATCTGCTAACTAATTACACTGCAAGGAAATATGCTCCCAATTACCTGTTTCTTCTGCACCACACCTCCAACATATGCTGTCTACCTGAGGAAAAAAATTCTGCAGTCTACTTAGGGTACAAAAAGTATCTATGTAAACATTTCCAAGCAAAAGTCCTAAATTTTCTTGATTCTATAGCATATGTAGAAGACAGACATATACACTGGATATAAAAAGTTTTCACACTCCTGTTAAAATGCCAGATTTTTGTGATATAAAAAATGGGGCATATATTAAATCGTCAACCGCTTAGGCTGTCAAATGCCTAAATGTCGACACCTAAACTTTGACAGCTTAAAATCGTGAACGGCCATTTCCACACAGGGAGACAAAGCCGTTGGTCAAATTAAAAAAAAAAATTTAAACAGAAATCAAGTGGGGGGGGCTTTGCCCCCTCATCTGCTGATGTGGGGGGCTGTGCCCCCAACACCCCCCTAACTAAATATTCCAACTCCGAGATCACTTTACATTGTAAACAGGGCAAAGTCCACATAACAGCCAACCAACTTGTTTCCCTGTTTGGAAGTGTCCGTTCACGATGTTAAGTTGTCGACGTTTAGATGTTGATGTTTAGGCATTCGACAACCTAAGCAGGTGACGATTTAATATAGACCCTAAAAAATGAGACCATAAGAAATCATTTCAAAACTTTTCTCACCTTTAATGTGACCTATAACCTGTACAATTTAATTGAAAAGCAAACAAATCTGTTAGAGGAAAAAAATATAAAAAATATAAAACGTACAATACCCTAGTTGCATAAGTGTGCACACCCTTAAACTAATACTTTGTTCTGTGTGCACACTCTTAAACTAATACATTGTTGAAGCACCTTTTGATTTAATTACAGCATTCAGTCTTTTTGGGTCCACACCTGCCATCAATTAAAAGGACTCGGATTAACCCAAAATAAAGTTCAGCTGTCCTAGTAGGATGTTTCTGACATTTATTCAGTTGCCTGCTACACCAAAAGCCATGGTTCACAGGGAGCTTACAAAACATCCAGGGGATCTCATTGTTGAAATGTATCAGTCAGGAGAAGGGTACAAAAACATTTCCACAGCATTGGATATACCATGCAGCACAGTGAAGACAGTCATCAAAAAGTAGAGAAAATATGGGACAACAATGACATTGCAAAGAACTGGGCAGCCTTCCAAAAGTGATGAAAAGACAAGAAAAAACTGATCAGGGAGTCTGCCAAGAGACCTACAGCAACATTGAAAGAGGTGCAGGAATTTCTGGGAAGTACTGGTTGTGTACTACATGTGACAACAATCTCCCATATTCTCCATATGTATGGACTATGGGATAGGGTTACAAGATGGAAGCCTTTTCTTAAACAAAAAAAAATCCATGCCAGGCTAAAATTTGCAAAACAATATATCAAGTCTCCCAAAAGCATGTGGGAAAATGTGTTATGGTCTGATGAGACCAAGGTTGAGCTGTTTGGCCACAATTCCAAAAGGTACATTTGGTGCAAAAGCAACACTTCGCATCACCAAAAGAACACCATCCCCACGGTGAAGCATTGTGATGACAGTATCATGCTTTGAGGTTGCTTTTCTTCAGTTGGAACTGGGGCTTTAGTCAAGGTGGAGGGAATTATGAACAATTCCAAATACCAGTTGCTTTTGCCCCAAAACCTTCAGGCATCTGCTAGAAAGAAGAAGAGGAATTTCACCTTTCAACACAACAATTACCCCAAGCATGCATCCACATCAACAACAAAATGGCTTCACCAGAGGAAAATTAAAGTTTTGGAATGGCCAGACCTCAGACCTAAGTCCAATAGAAAATGTGTGGGGTGAGCTGAAGAGGGCTTTGCACAAGAGATACCCTCGCAATGTGACAGATTTGGAGCACTTTTGCAAGGAAGATTGGGCAAATATTGCCAAGTCAAGATGTGCCATGCTGATAGACTCCTACTCAAGAAGACTGAATTCTGTAATTAAATCAAAAGGTGCTTCAACAAAGTATTAGTTTAAGGATGTGCACACACAACAAAATATTAGTTTAAGGGTGTGCACACTTATGCAACCAGTGTATTGTACATTTATTTTTTATATTTTTCCCTTAACGGATTTGTTTGTTTTTCAATTGAATTGTACAGGTTATAGGTCACATTAAAGGTGGAAAAGTTTTGAAATTATTTACTGTTATCTCATTTTTTTATATCACAAAAACCTGGCATTTTAACAGGGGTGTGTAAACTTTTTATATCCACTGTATAGGTTAATAGGTTGGTACAAGGCTATCGGCCCTAGGGCCTATACAAGCCTAGTCATAACAATTCCCTGGCTATTTCTTCCCACACTATTTACTTCTCTGGACCTCTGTCTAGCAGGGCGACAGATGTGATCCCCGGGGTGAATTTCCTTTCTCCCCATCCAATTGTCAAGGTTCCTTTTGAAGAGGGCCAAAGAATGGGCAGTCTATTCCAAAGTCTGGGGAGTCTCTGGGTCAAGAACCTATCCCTCCAGCATGTTTTGTTTAGTGTGATGACAAGGTTTAGATCCCTGGATCATGTGGCTCTGAGGGTCTGGGATTTCTTTAAGTGTAGCATGTCCAACAGCTCTGGGTATGACTTTGCCTTGTATGTTAAGCAGAGATTGCCTCTAAGTAGACGATATGCGACAAAGTATAGCTGGAGGTTTTTAAGGCGGTCAGCACAGGGCATCTGCTTTAGACCTGTGATTCTTTTAGTGAGGTATTTCTGCGGCCTTTCCAGTTGTTGCAGATGTCCTGAGAGGTACATACCAAATGGGGAGTTGTATTCTATAATGGGTCTAATGAAGGATGAGTACAGTGGGACAATAACCTCCTTTTTTCTGGATGAAAAGCCCTTAGTGATGAGGTGTGCCACATAGAAGGATTTCCTGACTGTTGTGGCGATGTGGTTATCGAAGGTGAGACCACTGTCCACCTGTGTCCTTAAGTCTCTTATCACACTTTTGGTGTTTAGTGTACTGCCACCTAAGGGGATAACTATACTTTTCATGGCATTGAGCTTGAGCCCATGGTTCTGGCACCAAGCATCAGTGTCTGTAAGGCCCTTTTGTAGAGTAGCCACATCATTTGGGGATTCAATAATGGCTCCCAGTTTGCAGTCATCTGCAAACTTTGTTAGCCAGAGCCCCTTAGTGTTGGCCTGTACTTCAGAGAAGTAGATGCCAAACAAGAGCGGTCCCAGGACTCAACCCTGAGGTATTCCACTTGTTGTCCCTTCATTGTTTTTTTGTGCTTATACAATCTTTCTTCCTAATCCTTTCTAGTCTTCTCTGACTATTTAGGTGTGTATTAGGCTAATGGTCCTGGAGCCTTTACAAGCCTAGCCCATAGGATTACCCTGACATCTTACCACCTGAGCTTAGTTCCCAGTGCCTCTGTTGCACTGGAGGGATCCCCAGGGTGAATTTTCTATTTCCCATCCACTCATCAAGATTTCTCTTGAAGAGGGCCAGTGAAGTGCTCTGTTTGACATGTATGGGAAGTCTTATTGCATTCTTGGTTCCAAGATGGCTGCCGACTAGACTAGTCCCTATTCACTGAGCTCCTCATTGTTATGTAACATCCGGCTTTTTTTTTTATAACTTTGGAGTGATATTTTTCCTCAGTTTTTTTTATAAAAAGCTCCTCTAAGATTATTTCTACATACTAGGATTTTTACCTCAGAATAGTTTTTGGCTTCAATTGTTTTGGGCACCTGCAGCTTGAAGGCTCTTCTCAGAATCAGCTATCCTGACTTCACACCTCTACTCTGGGCATGGCTGCCAAATCTGACTCCATGGAAACGCAGACTACCAAGGTGAAATTCTCATCTATGCTTTCACCTGAGAAAGATACTAGTTCAAAAAGACTAAGAACCACTAAACAATCTTCTGAGATTACTAAAGTAAGTACTAAAGATATCAATGACCCAAATTTTCATCTAGATGAACTAAAAATGGCATTACAACCTATTCAAAATGCTATACAAAATTTCTCTGAACAATTTACTGATTTTGGTAGAACTTTAAAACAAATAGGTGAAAGAATGGACATTATTGAAAGTAAAAATATAGCCTTAGAAATAAGAACAGACTCAGTGGAAAGAGATATAAAGGCTAAAGATAAACTTATTACCGAAATTCAAGCTAAACTACTGGACTTAGAAGCTAGGAGCCGTAGAAATAATATTATTAGAGGTTTACCAGAATCTTATGAGAATCAAAATTTATTATCAGTGACTAAGCAGATCTTTGAGGCATTACTAAACTGTGAGGCAACTTCAAAAACTGTAATTATAGAAAGAGCACATAGAGCCTTGCGTGCCAGTCAGGATTCCACCTCTCCTCGGATCATATATACTAAATTACTAAACTTTCAAGATACTCATCAGATCCTAGAAGTAGCTAAAAGCAAAAAACAGTTTGGAAAAATCATAAACTGTCATTTTCACAGGATTTACCTCCACAAATAAAAATGAACAGACAAAAACTTTCACCTTATTGTGCAGAGCTCATTAAAAGAGGGATAAGGTTTTGTATGAGTTATCCAAACACTCTGTCTTTTAGTTATAATGACAGAAGATTTATGGCCACAGAACCTAAAGAAGCCAAAGACACATTCCTTAAAATTTTCAAGATGCTTCCTGAATCTGTGTCATAATATTCCATTATCTAATCAGCTCTAATTGCTGTTGTGTGTTTTGGTCAGTATGCTTTCATTCATTATCTTGTTCTGTTAATAGTTATTTGATTGGTGACTGGTTTTATACAGTAATTTATTTAAGCTACTTTTTTATTATGTTAGATCTGCTTTTATTGTCATTTAGTGTTGTCACCGCCATAGAATATTATTATTTTCACAATCTTTTATGCTAATAGTATTTGAGTGGCAGTGGCTTAAAATGTATTATATAGCCCTATTGCTTTTAACTACAACAGTTTTAAAACAGTTTGGAGGGAAATCCTCAGTGCCTCGAGACACTACAGAAATGTCAGAATGTTCAGTTTTTGTCTCAGCCACAGCTTCTGTTTATGCACGCACCCTCTATGGATCTTCGAGACATCAGAATGACGTCAACATCTTAAAATAAAAAATGATCACTTGCGTGCTTCTGAACAGTGAAGTTTTGGTGAATTCCCAGCTATTTGTTGTGTAGTTGTGCTGTGTCTTGACATTGGAGGGGAGTTTGTGGCTCCTCGCTTCAAAGAAGATGTTAGTGTTCCTGTCGCTGGATCTGGAAGAAATCGCCGGTTGTTTGTTACCTGATATTCATTGTTACAACCTTCCTCACTTGCAGTGTTGGCTGAGGGTCAATGGTGTTGTCAGATGCTTTGTGTACCGCGACTGTCATATCAAGGCTTTGCTGGTTTTCAACATAAATGCGGAAGTAACGTTACTTCACACACAGGAATGGAGCGGTAATGCTCATTGTTTTTACAATAGTTAAAACTCTCTCTAAACTGGGTGCTGTAAACAAATGTATTTATTACTTCAGGTTACATGCCTTATACATTTCATTTCACTCAGAAAAAGCATATTTAAGGTAATTTCATTGTGGAGACCATTTCGATCGCTGAAGATTGTAGCCTGTCATTTTAACTCATGCCATATATGCATTTAGCTTGTATTGATTTAACCATTTTATGCATAATATATGAAGCACTATAATTCATCAGTAACAGTAATGTGATGTAATGTAATGTGTTTTTTTTTTTTATGGTCCTGAGTCAACAGTTTAGGATCTAGGCAGCTATACTTTATTACTGCAAATTAACACTTTATATGTCCAGTGTTAAATTAATTTATTAGCGATACCAGAATATTGCCTTTTTTCTTTTTTCTTATGAAGCTTTTATATCCCAGTCTTACTTAAGCCATTTAGATACCAAGTATTCCACTTTCAGCAATATGTATGTTGGCAGTGTCATGCTTATACACAGATGTATTATGCATTTTGCTACAGTGCCGTTTGGTTACTGTTACCTAAACAGCCTAATACATTATCTGTACTGCTCAAATTGTGCAGTATGTATGCTCAGTGGAACAGTAAATGCTTAAGTTAGGTCATATTATTTTAATTTAGTACTGTATATTCAACACTTTTTTGGGGTTTTTTTTCCATCTACACTACGGTTTTAATTATTTTTGCACAGTACAAACCAAACCGTTGCAATAAAACTCCAAGCAAAAGAGCTCCATCTCCTGTATTTCGATTTATTTTTGCACAGTACTTATACTATCTTCCCCACTACATGACTTTCAGCTTATGCTTTCCCACTTTCCTAAGTAAGTACAGTATCACCTTTAATTGTTACAGAGTGTGTCATGCAAGTGTCTTCAAATGGTAGTATAGTTATAGGAGTTAGCAAGACAAGTGTCTTAGACCCCTAGACAGTTCTTGAATATCCTAGTTTACTAAATTAAGTTGGTTCCTTTTTATCATCATTGATGTTAAATCTTTCATTTTATTTAGATTGTCAAAAGTGTTGTGGCATCATTCCCATTGGAACAGCAAGTCTCAATAATCATATATCTGCCAGGTTTCCTACAGAATTAGTACTGGCTTGTTATGTCAGGTGTTGTCTGTACAGTTAGTTATTTAGTGTAAGGCTCATGTAAAATCGGCTTACAGGTGGAAATGAATTTTCCATCGGACATAAGAAGGTGACTTCATGGTTGTTTATTCTTGTTATTAGGTTCTTTAGTGGCTGATGTAATATTGTGTGTGATATAAAATGACAAGATTTGTTGCTTTGGAGATAGTGTCTTCTTCTATCTCGTAGATTAAGTCATTAGTCCTATATTATTTTTATTATAATTAGAAACATTATCTTTATGTTAGTTAGACAGCTAGTCACTATACTAGGAGATTTTTATAAAGTTGTTTCTATTTCATTTATTTGTTTTGCTATTTAATATTATTCTTGCCGTATTGTCTATAAGGCTGAAAGTTTTTTAGTTGATTTATTAAATTGTATGCTGGTCAATTTTTGTATATACTTTACAGATTTTAGGAAATTCCGTGTTAACATATTAATATACATTATATTTGAATTTCAATGAAAGATTACTTAATGTAGGCTGTTTATTGTGATGTTAAGTTTAAATTTTATACACATTGTGATAAAATGTCTACTTGCAAAGATGTTATGCATATCTTAGTGGGGTGTGGTAAGCTGCATACTATAAGCTTATTCTAGCTATATGATGTATGTGAAATACATGAGGAAAATCAATTCAATTTAATTCTATCTGCTGTATAGGAGCCTGTGATTATATACTGAATGGGGATTGTGTATGTTGGACATCTTGTGTTTTGTCAGATGTGTAAATATGTTTAGATTTATTAACATGGTTTTAGTCCTCTTTAGGACTTTACTTAAAGTTTATTCTGCTACTATGAAGTTTTTGGTAACCAAAAGTATTAATCTTATTTTGTTTCTCTTTGATCTTCCTTCTGTAGTAGGGGTATGGTGGGTAGGCACTAGAGTTGGGAAGAAGGAAGTGTGTAAGTTCAAAATCATCATTATTCTGATGTACTTTTTAATTGAGAGTTATCATTTAACCAAGATCAGAATAGATTTTTTTTGGACTTTTTCAATTATTTTCATGGTTATACACTATATTTTCATCATATTAATATCAGTATTCCATTATACTCATGAAAAATTACTTAATAGTTGATTCCTGGAATATAAGAGGAATCCAAAATAAAGCCAAGAAATCTTTATTATTTCATTTGATATTTAAATCACAAGCCAATATATGTTTCATTCAAGAGACACATATTCAATGGGATGATTGGGACAAAGAGAAAAACAAAAAATGGATCAAAAAGTTAGTAGCTTCTGGGGATACTTCTAATTCTAGGGGAGTGGCTATAATTATTAAACAAAAATTCCCAGGGAATATTTTTGATGAGAAATATGACAATGAGGGTAGATGATGCCTTTTTAATGCTTCTATTCATAATCTTGATAAACCACTTTTGGTTCTAAATTTATATGGTCCTTGTAGCCAACAACATTTTTTTATTTTACAAATATGTAATATACTCACTTCTTATAAAGACCATTATATTATAGTAGGAGGGGACTGGAATGCAGTAATAAACCCAGAAATTGACCGCACTAGTTGTTCCACTTTGTATAATTATCAGGCATCTCTTGCTCTTGAAGATTTAATTTCGGAATATAATTTAATAGATCCATTACATCTTATAAAGATCTCAAATAAGAAAGATATTTACACTTATTACTCAAAATGTTATCGTTCATGGTCTAGATTAGATTTTTTCCTGATTTCTACTAATATTTCAAAATATTTATTGGATTTTAGTATAGATCCTAGATTTTTTTTGGATCATTCTAGAATTTTGCTAAAGTTAAACATTACTTATAATGCTGGTAATATTGTTAAACAAAACAATTGGACATTGAACAACAATTTACTCTTAAACAAAGATATTTGCAAATGGTGTACAGAAACAATTCAGGATATGGAAAACGAATTAGATTTAACAGATATTCCTTATGATATTCAATGGGCTGCTTCTAAGGCAAGGTTAAGAGGAATGTTTATTAGTAAGTCCGCATATCTTAAAAAACATTATAATAAGAAAGAAAAATTCCTAAATTTTAAAATCCAATCTCTTGAAAATCAATATAGACTTAATCAAGATCCTGCTTTGGAAAAACAAATTATAGATTGTCAAAAAGAACTGATTTTACTTCATCAAAACAACCTCTCTATATTAGATCAAAGATTATTAGTTACGTATTCAGAATGGGCTCAAGTACCTTCCAAAACCTTGGCTAGAATAATTAAAAAAAATTTTGATAGGCCTAAAATTTCATCTTTACTATATAAAAATAAACTCTATAACACAGACAAGGAAATTATACATCTTTTTACACTACTTTATACAGAACTATACTCTAAACCATCCAATTCTATGGTTAACAATCATATAAATAGCTTTCTAAGCTCTTTAAAATTCCCCAAGTTAAATGAAAATCAGCAAAGTTTACTTTCTGCTCCTCTAACTCTTCAAGAGATTTCAGATTCAATTGATAGACTTAAATCTGGTAAATCTCCAGGTCTGGATGGTTTTACACCAGAATTCTTCAAATCTTTTAAGTCTGTAATTGCTCCTTTTCTCTTTAAAGTATATAATTACATAAAAATCAATGACATATCGGATCTTCATTGGAACACCTCTAAAACTATTTTAATTTTGAAAAATAATAAAGAGAAAACAATCCCTTGTAATTACAGGACCATTTCTTTAATTAATGTAGACATAAAGATTTTATCATCTATTTTGGCCAATAGATTGAAACAGGTTTTACCTTCAATTATATCCGCAGACCAAACAGGGTTTATGTCTCACAGACATGTATGGGATAACACCCTGACTTTGGAATCTATTATTCATCTCACAAAAAATTATATTAACCCAAGGTACGCATTGATTCTTGATGCATCAAATGCTTTTGATAGAGTGTGTTGGGATTTTCTTTTTCATACTATGTCATGCTTCAATTTCCCCATATCTTTCATAAATTTATTAAAAACTTTATATAAAAAAATGTTTACCAGACTTTATATTAATGGCCACACATCTTCCCCTATAAAGATTACCAGAGGTACGAGACAGGGATCCCCTTTGTCTCCTTTTCTTTTTAATATATATTTAGAACCATTGCTATTATTCATTACTCAAAACACATTTCATAAGATTCCTAGGATTCTCAATACTAAAATTTGTTTCTCTGCTTTTGCTGACGATCTAGTTTTATATTTCCAAAATCCCATAACAGATCTTAGTAAAATAACAAATTCTATTGAACGTTTGTCTCTTGCTTCGAATTATCTTATAAATCCTTTAAAAACTTATATTTTTCCTTTAAATCATATGGTTCATAAATCTTACTTGTTCTATGATTCACAAACCCAAATTACTTTTGGTGTCAAATATTTGGGTATTAATATGGAAGACAACAACCATTCTTCTTTTCAAAACAACATGAATAAAGTTTGGTTATCAATAATGTCTGACATGATTAGGTGGGAACATTTAAATCTATCTCTTTTATCAAAAGCTGCAATAATCAAAATGAATATTCTTCCAAAATTTTTGTATCAATTCAATTCTTCTGATCAGATAATTCCTAAATCCTTTTTTGAAAAAGTTAATAAAAAGTTAGCTAAATTTTTGTGGTTCCCTAAATCGGTTAGGATCTCTTATTCTAGATTGTCAATTTCTAAAGATAAAGGTGGTTTGGGATTACCAAATTTCTATCTTTATTATTTAATTGTTTCAGCAAACAAGCTATGGTCCATTTCTAAAATGAATAATTTTAGATATATTCAGTCCCCGTCTTGGATTAAGCTATGGTATCAATACCTTCTATCCAATAACATAAACCCAGAGGCCATCCCATTTATTTCTTCAGATAAGTTGAGCACCATTAAAGTCTCTAACTTTCTTAAACAAAAGATCAAAGCTTTTCAGGAATTAATAAAAATTATTAATCTAGATAAGTTCTTTTATCTTTTTCAACCACTTCATTTAAATCCTAATATAATGTTAGATAACTCACCATTTAACCTAACAAAATATCCTCTTATAAAAAATTTGAAAGTTTGGGATATCTTGATATATAAAGACTTGACCCTAGCAAATTTACGTAAGGTTAAGAAAGTTAATTGTACGTATTCTATTATTTTACATCAATTGAGAGAGGTAATTATGGTTAAGTATGACCTCATAAAACCAACAGAACATGATCTAAATAATTTAGACACGATAATTAGAACACTATCGTCACCAGTGAAAATGTTATCAAATTCATACAAACTGATAAATAATTTAATACAAGGCCTGAATTGTCTTTTTTCAAATGCTTGGATGAATCATAATTCTCAAATAACTGAGAATCAAAAACTTAAGGCAATTAGAAATACTAGGGAATATTCCCCATTTAAGAAATTTTTGTATACACAATTAATGATTAATAATAACGCTTATCATACTCCTTATAAATTGAATAAATTTAATGCTAGTAAATCTCCATCGTGCACATGTTGTTCCTTTCCCCAAGCTGATCTCTTACATATTCTGTGGTATTGCCATTTTTCCCATAAGCTCTGGACCTCTTTGAAAGTAAGGTTGCAGAGAATGGGTTATCATAAATCCATGCTGTCTTGGGAAATTGCTATACTTCATATACCGGAAGTATATCTCTCCAAAATGGATACCCATGTGCTCATATTTATTTGTTCTCTTATAAAACTTTACATTACTCAAAATTGGCTTGATCGTACCAAATTAAATTGGGATACTTTCCAAAAAATGGCTTACTTATACATTGATGCTCAAAAAACTATGATTAAGAGTCCAAGAAAAATGGCTTTTAAAAACAAAGTATTGGAGAAGGTTTTAAGTATTATTAATATTTAATGGCTTCTAAGGTTTTTTCTGGTCTTGGTTCACAATTATACTTTATTTTATACTTATAGGTTAATTTATACTAATGTTTATAATTTTTATATTATCATTTTTTTTTTTTTGGTTACCTATTGTATATAATGTATATATTGTGTTATGTTATTTTTTCCTAACTCTAAAGAGTTGCAATCTGTTTACACAAGTTGTAAATCTCTATTCAACTCCAAAAAAGTCTTTATTTACAATGTATGAAGGTTTTTTGTTATGTAATGTTTATAAATCAATAAAAGATTTTTGAGAGAAAAAAAAGTCTTATTGCATTCTGTTTTTATAAGGGGGCTCAGAGGCAAAAATTAAAGTGGGTTGTTTCCTCTCCAATAGTTTCTGCTTGAGCAGAGGAACCAGGCACTAGTGTCCTCTTTCACCTTTATTTGCATTATATTTAGAATCATTGGCAAAGAAACTCAGAAATTCAAGGAAATAATTTGTATGGCAGTTAAGAAAAGCTGGATCTATCTGCAAATGATATTACTTTCTACCTGATAAAATAGGAAAAGGCCATTTCAATGGTGTGGAACATTCTGAGAGAGTTTCAAAACTTTTCAGGATACAAATGTAATGAAGTTAAAACAAAGGCACTATCTGTAAATCATGTACCCACATGCAAATTGGTTCAGCAATAGCCATATTTATGGGGGCATGATAAAATGAAGTTTTTAGTTGTATGGATTAAAAAGGAATCTGCTGTGGCAGTTAAGGGTATGTGGGAATATACTAAATGCAAGAGAATACAAAACCTGAGTAACTGGAAACTTTGTTATATGGATATAGATAGCAAGATATAAGCAGTTAAAATGTTTAGTCCCTTTAATGTTATACACATGTCAGGAATATTTTTATCAACCAGAGTAGAAGTTATGGATATCAGTTAATAAAGACCTGATGGATTTTATCTGGGAGAGGAATATGGCAAGAGTCAAGTGGGATTTGCTGATTTTTCCCAATAGAACAAGGCATATTGGGATTACATAATTTGAAGAGTTATTTCAGAGCTACACATTTAAGGCTCCTATACATAGCACAAGCAGAAACTTATAATTCAAAGTGGAAAGGGATGATGTTGGAACAGTGAGGAAGCTCAAGAAACAAGGACAGACTGGGATTTTGGATGCAGACCTTTAAGGAGAATAACAATAATCCTACAGAATATTATATTCATAAAGTAGCAGAAAGTATTCAAAGGCCTATGCCAAGACGTGAATGGAGAAAGGAGTTTCTGCTGATAGGGATGACTGCAACTAGGGATACAGACAACAGGCAAGAGGGATTTGGAATTTAATGGAGAAAACTGGCAAATGAACCAAGGTATTGGGCGCAGATAACTAGAGATGGAAATGTAATAGAATGGGAAGAGGCCAAGACTTTATTTGGACTGCAGGCTAGAGACTGCCTTTCCCATCAAGGATTGATATCTGAGTATAGGCAAAGAGAAAGAAATAGAGAATCCTAATCAAAAAATCAGCACTGGTAGAGTTTTAATAGTATCTAGAAGAGAAGCTGCTGTTAAAAACAGAAATAATTAGTAGAGCATACAAAATATTAAATGATAATTATAAGAATCGATCAGAGAAAGTTAGAAAGGATTGAAAAGAGAGATTGGATAAGCAGTTCATAAGGAAACAATGGGGGATATATGTATGTCTACCAAATATGCAATGAAGTCTAGAAGATTTAGGATCTCTGCTTGGAAGTGTTTACATTGGTATTTTTATACCCCAAGTAGACTCCAAAGAATTTTTCCTCAGGTAGACAGATGTTGGAGGTGTATTAGGGAAGAAAGAGGGAATTGGGATCATATTTTCTTGGAGTGTAATAAGTTGGCAGACTTTAGAGATTCCCTGCAGACTTCTCTGTCAGAGATACTGGGTGAGCAAATTGGTGTAATTAAGGAAATCATTTTTTTGAGCTATGATACAGAATCGGAACTACCTAGACGTATTATGGCCTTGCTGAGTCTTGTTATGGTGCCTGCCAAGAAAACAATTACTAAACAATGGAAGTCAAAGTGGAAACCAACTGTACTAAAAGTAGTGAATATAGTAACAGAGGTAAAACAAATGGAATTGGGATTATTAAATAAGGGTAGGAGCAAACTACATAGAAAAATAGGAATTGTGGGAATAATACAAGCAAAAGAGGAACAAGGCTTAAAAGAAGGCAGAATTTGACGAGTAAGCTATGAAATGATTGACAATGATTGGGTAGATTATCAGTGATGTATAATGTTTGCAACTAAAATTTTGTCATTATGGTTTGTTTTCATCTATGCAAATGTATGATTGCCTATGTTATTTGCAATAATTTAATAATGATGTTTCTTCTTTTAAAAAAAGGAAGTAGTATGAACTTGCTTAGAGGGGCTGACAAATGTTAAAGTTGTTGTTGTCTTTTGGCTTTTCCCGGTTAGGGGTTGCCACAGCGGAACTCCGGTCTGCTAATGATTGGCAGTAGATTTTGACGAACGCCGAGGTGCCAGCTCGACGTTCAACCTTCAACGAAGGCACATCCATTTTTACGCATGTCTTTCGAACGCCCACCCAACCACGGGGAGGACATGCAGACTCCACACAGAAGGCACTCCCCGCGCTCCAGCCAAGAATGGAACAGGAAAACCTCTTGCTGTGAGGCAAAAATGCTACCGCTGCACCACCACGGAGCTGACAAATTTCACAAATCAAGAAGATGTGCAGATACAGAGTGCTAAAGGGAAGATAAAGGAGTATCTAAATAATGTGCATAAGTTTAGAAAGATTATTTTTAAACAGCTGTTTTTTTTCATAAGAACTTCAGAGCACAAAAACCTTTAGTACAATGTCTTAGGCAACAGAAAGTATAAAGGGTTGTTGCCAAAATTAGAGAGCCTAAAAAAGAAAAATAACTAGAGATCCTGTGTTAGTGTAAGAGATATTTTGGAAATTTTAGGAAAACTTTCATAAAGCAGAGAATTGTGGAAATTAAGCATGAGCATAAATAGAAGTATTTATGGAAGAGTTAATTATACCAAGGTTAGAGGAAGATGAGGCTTAATAACTAACAGTTACAATATGAAGGAATGAGATAAAATGGTGATGGCCAATCTCTCTTCAGGAAATTCTCCAGGAACAGATGGTGTTCCTGTATAAGTTTGGAAGTTAGGAGCCAAGAAAGAGGTGAAGCACCAACATCTTGGAAGAATGCAGTGTTGGCTGTATTACCTAAGGATGGTAAAGACCCATCAGACACAGTTTCATGTAGACCCATTTCCATTTTAAACCATGGTTATAAAGTGTTTATTTCTAAAAGAATGGCAACAGTGTTGCCAAAACTGATAGATATGGATCAGTGTGGTTTTGTGGAGGAGAGGCAAACATTTGAAAACATTAACAGAACAATGAATATCCAGATGGGAGCAGAATGCAAGAAAATACTGCTGCTGTTGGTGGGTCTTGATGCAGAGAAAGCATTTGACAAAGTATGCTGGGATTTTATGAATAGGGCAGTGGAAGCATTTGCATTCCCTGATATAATAATAAGGTTAATTAGGATAATATATATATATATATATATATATATATATATATATATATATATATATATATATATATTCACTTCAGAAGCTCGAAATACTGAAATCTCGAATTTCAGTATCTCGAGCCCAAGAAGTGGAATTCACAAAACAACGAAAACTAAAAACCGCGAAATTCAAAAAATGATTCATAGTTGAAGCTTTTAGAAAATGATATGTATTTATCATATTCACATGTCTTCAACGTCTTTCCAAGCCAGAGGAGAGCTGGATAGTTTATATAGCCTATGACTAGAAATTATTTTGATGTTTAAGTAACTTTGTAACAATGAACTCTTCAGAATCAAGTTTATACAATGTTCTAAGTGAACTGCTCTAACCAAGGTTTTTAAAGTCTAATTAGTCTTATTTAAATAATTGATTTAAATTGATTACCTTAATTAATTAATTATAGGAAAAGCCTGAGTATATAACAGCTTGTTTCATAGCATTGTTTTATGGTCTGATGAAGCGTACAGGAGTACGCGAAAGCGCTCACCTAATAAATTCTTTGTTTTATTATAAGTCGTGCAGAGTCCGGAGTTTATGTTTTATCGAAATTCAAAACCTCGAATACCAGAAGTTTTGAATTTTGCGGTTTTACTACACACACACACACACACACACACACACACACACACACACACTCCACTACATGAAAGTAATCTCCGCTGCACGCCCATGCAGGGGGCTGCACCCCCCCATACCAACCTTACTTAAATATTCTCACTCCGAGGTTGCACTACATACAAACACACACAAAACACCACCACACAAGCTACTTTCTCTTCACACACACACATCCCAGCAACAAAACACACTGACACACACCACAGCCCCTACCCAAACCCCTTAACACATACACACACACTTACCTGAATACATGACCATAGCGGAACTTTAGAAGCACGAAATACAAAACCTCCGGTATTCGAGGTTTTAAATTTCATGCTTCTAAATTTTCACTATTATGTGGATTCGGCTTCTTGGGCTCGAAATACTGAAATTCGAGATTTCAGTATTTCGAGCTTCTGAACGGAACCCATATATATATATATATATATATATATATATATATATAAAATTAAAGGGAAGAATTTCAAGTGGGAGGGCTTCTGTCTGATAAGTTGTGTTTAAAAAGTGGAACCAGTTAAGGGTGTCCTGTTATCTCTTTGTTATTTGCTTTATATTTAGAACCATTGGCAGAGAAAATAAGGGACTCAGAAATGCATGGATATAATTGGTATAGTACTCAAGAAAAGATGGCTTTATTTGCAAATTATATTATTTTGTAACTGATATACCCACACACAAATTGTGTACCCACACACAAATTGGTTCAGGGATATCCATATTTATGGGGATACAATCAGATGAAGAGTTTAGGAGTATGAATTAACCAGCTTTTATTAATGGCAGATAACAGTACATGGGAACAGAGTTAAAAGATAACAGAAAAAAATGAGAAACTATAATCTGTTGTTCATGGATATAGATAGTAAAGTAAAATCAGTGAAAATATTTCAGTCCCTTCTAATTTTATGTACATGTCAGGCATATTTTTGTCAACCAGAGGAAATGTTGATAACAATAATTAGTAAAAAGTTGAAGGAATTTGTCTGGGAGGGAAAGAGGGCATGTGAGATAAGTTGATCCATCCAACAGAACAAGGTAATTTAGGATTACCTGATTTGAAGGGAGGTTTTAGAGGTACATAGTTAAGGCCCATGTACATAAGAGCAGAATGTTATCATTCAAAATGCAAAGGGATGATGATGGTGAAGCAGAGGGAAGTTCACGAAATAAAGACAAAATGGAATTTTGGAAGCAGATCGTTAAGGAGAATAACAACAACCATACATTATATTACATTCGTAAAGTGTCAGAAAAGTATTCTAAAGAACTAAGCCAGCACAAGAATGGAGAGAGGAGATTTTGTCAACAGGGCTGACTGCAAGTAGGGGTGCAGAAAATACACAAGAAGGGTTTGGAATTTAATGGAGAAAACTGGCAAAGGATGCAAGGTATTAGGAGCAACTAACTAGAGAGGAAAAGGTAACAGACTGAGATGAGGCCAAGAAGACATTTGGACTGCAGGCTAGAAACTGCCTTCCCTACCAGGGATTGATATTATAGTACAGGTAAAGAGAAGGGGACAGGGGAATATTAAATGACAGACCTGCTCTGGTGTGGTGCTGGTTGAATGTAGGACAGAAGCTGCTGTCAAAAAAGGGATAATGAGTAGGGCATATAAAATACTGCATGATAACTTATCAGAAGAGGTTAGAAAATATTGGGGAGAGAAGCTGGAAAAGAAATTTATAGGAGAACAGTGGGAGAACATATGCATGGCCCCCAAGTATGCAACAAAGTCTAGAAGGTTTAGGATCTTCGCTTGCAAGTGTTTGCATAGGTATTTTATACCCCAAGTAGACTTCAAAGAATTTTTCCTAAAGTAGATAGCAAATGTAAAAGGTGTGATGGAAAAGAGAAAGGAAACTGGGAGCATGTGTTCTGGGAGTGTAATGAGTTGCAGATTTAAAAAATGCTGTACAGAGTACTCTGTCAGAAATATTTTGTGAGCAAGTAGGTGTAATTACAGATATTTTTTTTTTTGGGGGGGGGGTTCCCTATTGAAATGACAGCACTGAAATACCAAGTGCCAAAAATCTGAAAAAAGGCCAAAAAAACAGAGAAGAGTGACTCTTGAAAATTGCTCTTCTCCTTAAAACTTTTTTTTTTTTGCTGGGGGGCAAGTCCCCCCATACCCCTAAAACGTGTATATATATATATATATATATATATATATATATATATATATATATATATATATATATACCAAATCTGAGATCACCATACCTTGGAAAAGGGAATATTTTGAGAAATGTCATCTTGGACTTAGTACATGCAAGTCTGTTCTGTTGGCCATTCAGTTTCCCTTATTTGGGGCTCACTGTAGTGATTTCAAATATTTACATTTTGTGAGCTGGGCATGGGCTCTAAATTGCCTACACGTACTAAGGGCTTGTTAAGTTTAATTCTGTTGGCTGCCAAAAAAAAATGCAATTACATGAAAGTGGAAATCAAGATTTAAATCAACTGTATTTGAAATACTGAATATTATAAAAGAGGCAAAAGAACAGAAAGAGGGATCATTAGAAAAGAAAAAGGAGAACATTGCACAGAAATAAATGGAAATTGTGGGAACAATACATGCAGAATAATGTTCCGGAGGAAGAGGGGGAGAACGATTTAAGGGAAGGCTGGAATTCAGCAAGTTATATAATGTTGCATTGGTAATAATTGCAAAGGAAAAAAAAGATGTGTGTTATAAAGTGTATGCAAATGGAAATAAAAGTTATTATGGTTTTTCTTTTCTGTTATTTTTTTTGTTTGCCTATGTCAAGTGATAATTTAATATTTTTTTAAAAAAAACACATAAGAGCATTTGCAGGCCAGTTCTGGCAGGAGTAGGATAAGCATGTACATCATCTACTCTTTGGGTATAAAGACTTGCCCCATGAATCACTGGTGCTTCACAGTTCAGCTTATTGTATGGCCACAGGGTGAAGGGGACCCTTGATTTAATTTATAATGAGTAGGAGGGTGGCAGTATTTCTGAAAAGGAGCATTGCTGTAGAGTGTGGCTTGAATTTCAGCATTAAGCATAAGAAGCTTATGGGGTTGGGACAAGAGCAAGCAGTGCAGGCATGACAGCAGCAAAACTTCTAATATAATTGGACAGCAAGAGCCAAAGAATATGCAGTCAGGTAAAAGTGGGGAGGAGTGAAGGGAGTAGCCCACTCACCACTCCTGGAAGGAGAGAGAGAGAGAGAGAGAGAGAAAAGTATTGTGCACATTCAGAGACACGCTGGATGGTTCAAACCTCCTGTTGGAGACAAATACACTTACCACTCATGCCTCAAGAACTGGGGGAGGGATGCCTAGAGGAACACCCTTTGTAGAAGTGAGGGGACATCTCCACTGTCAAACCATTGCACAAGCCTCACCCACACCTTTGTAGTTTATGTGTATTAAGGACAGGGAAATCTAAAAGAAAACCTCAGATCATGCCTGATGGCTGTCTGAGTGATGGCCTCTCTTGGCCAACCCATTCGCTGGTGATGGGGAGCAAGTTGGCCAGTTGGCCTTTGCAGGAACTAGTGATCAACAAACAGCAGTGGCAAGGGCAGGAATAGAATAATTGATGCAATGTTGCTTAGGTTATATGCTATAGTAATACATGTGAAGTATAATGTTTGTTAATATGAACTTGTTAATGCAGTCTGATTACTTTTCTATACAGTCTGATTACTTTTCTATAAATGTAAATTTGCCTATGTCACAAGTGATAATTCAATAAAGGTTTTACAAAACAGCAGTGGCAGAGTACAAAAAATGAAGAATATACAGACAGAAAAAAGGTAATGTTACATATTCCTGTTAGCAAAACAAGTTATAGGCACAAGATAGTGTGGAAATTGAGTGGCATGAGTTATAAAGTCAAATCAGTATGCAAGAGGTAAAGTAAAGACACAATGTCTGTCGTCTCAGTATCATGAAGTCCATCCAAGATAGAAAGGCTGTAGTACTCAGTATCTGCTGTGAGTCAAAAGAGGTATCAGAATGGTGTCCTGTGTAAGATCCCTTCAGTGAAGCTCAAACTAATGCCTCAGTGGACGAAGTACAGTACTATTAACAGCAGTTAGCCCCTGTTCCCAAAACACCAAGCAGCATGCATGAAAGACATAGGTTCACAGGTGGTTACTAGGCTACTGACCCAAAGGTCTTTATAAGCCTAGCCTTGTGTACCCAGTATACTACTTGAGAAACCCAATATAAAGGATCTAGCCTAAATTCAAGATCTTAGTTAGCAGTGACTGCCCATATCTTGGAGGGTCATAGGTGAAATCCTCAGCAGAAATTTACTTTTCCCATCCAGTCATCCAGGCTATACTTAAACAGGGTCATAGAGTTGCTCTGTTTGATAGGAACTGGTAGCCTATTCCAGAGGAGTGGCAACCTCTGAGAGACATATCTGTCTCTCCAGCAGGTCCTGTTTATGTCACAGGCCAGGTTAAGGTCCCTGGAGTGTTTGACCATTATCCCATTTGACTTGCAGATGTGCAGAATTTCCATTAGGTTTGGATATGCGATTGCTCTGTAGGCCAGGCACAAGTCTCCTCTAAGTAGTCTGTACACTACTCAGTACAGTGACAGTCACTTCAGTCTGTCACTGTATGATGTGCTGGAGACCCTGAATTTTCTTGGTTAGAAATCTATGAGGTCTCCCAAGTTGCTGCAGGTGCCTGGTAATACCAAAGGGAGCATTATACTCAGTTATTGGCCTGATGAGGGTTAAGTACAGAGGTGTTATGACCTCTTTCACTCTTGAGGTAATGCCTTTGCTAATGAAGTGAGCAACATAGAGTGCCTTCCTTACCACAGGAGACACATGGTGTTCAAAATTTAGGCTACAGTCAACTTGTGTTCTCAAGTCTTTCACTACTGAGTTGTTACTTAGGGTATCATTATTTATATGATAGTCTGCAGGGATATCATTTTTACTGAAGAGGATGATAATGCATTTTTTAGCATTGAGTTTGAGTCCATGGCTTTGGCACCAATCATTTATTTGTGTAAGTCCCTCCTGAAGTATATTGATATTGTTTGGAAATTCAGTGATTGCACCTCATTTTTTTCACTACTTAGCCAGGATATGCCTAGCATGTTAAGCACAATAAACTTACAGGAATCCAGTGACTAATCAGGTAGGCTCCTAACAGGCTGCTTGCTCTAGGCAACAGACCATGTGGGATGAATCTCAGGTAAAGCTAGATATGGGTGTAATTCAAAATCCAGTAGTCATTGGAACTCACCAGAGGTGATGTTGCTAGAAAAAGGAAGCACCAAGTCCTATGCACAACATAAAAAAATAATTACACAGAAGTAGATGCATACCACATGCTCAGCACATTTGAATCTTTAGAGCAGCTGGGTGGTACAGTGTATCTGACGACTACTGTACTAAGCATGGCTGACTGGAAGTTACCCTTAACACCCACAGTATGGGAGACTCTTGTATGATTGACTCTTGTACTTATCATGCAGTATTTTATATGGTCTACTAATTATTCCTGTGTTAACAGTAGTTTCTGTCCTAGATTCTATTAAAAACTCTGCCTGTATTGGTCTTTCATTTAGGACCCCTTTTTTTCTTTCTCTTTGCCTATACTGTGATATCATTCCTTGATAGGGAAGGCAATCTTTAAGCTGCAGTCCAAATAAATTTGTCTCATCTTCTATTCTATTACCTTTCCCTCTCTTATTATTTGCTCCCAGTACCTTGGTTCTTTTGCCAGTTTTCTCCAATAAATTCGAGCCTGCTGTTGCCTATTCTCTGTATATCTAATTGCAATCATCCCTATCGGCAGAATCACTTTTCTGTATTCATGTGTTGGCTTACTTCTTAGAATACCTTCTGCTACTTTATGAATATAATATTCTGCATGATAATTATTTTCCTTAAAGATTTGTAGCCAAAATCCCAGTCGCTTTCTTGTTTCTTGAGATTCCCCCCTGTTTCATCATCATCCCTTTCCACTTTGATTTATAGGTTTCTGTTTGTGTTATGTATAGGAGCCTTAACTGTGTAGTTCTGAAATAACTCTTCAAATTGGGTAATCCCAATATGCCTTGTTCTATTGGGAAAATCAGCAAATCCCACTTGACTCTTGCCATCTTCCTCTCCCAGATAAAATGCTTCAGCTCTTTATTAATTGCTATCTACAACTTCTCCTCTAGTTGATAAAAATATGCCTGGCCTGCGTATAACATTAAATGGAGTAAAACATTTTACCTGCTTGCATCATACTATCCATATCCATATAAAAGAGCTACCAATTTCTCAGTTTTTATATTATCTTTTGTTTAGTCGCTTCCCACATATCCTTAACCGCCACACCAGAATAATTTTTAATCTATACTCCCAAGTATTTAATTTTATCATGGCCTCATATATATGGATATTACTGAACAATTCATGTGTGGGTATATAATTTACAGCTATTGTCTTTGTTTTAGCTTCATTCTTTTTTGTGTCATGAAAAGATTTGAAACAATCTCCAAATGTTGCACAGCATTGAATTGTCTTTTTCTTGTTTTGTCGGGTATAAAATAATATAATCTGCAAATAGAGCCAGCTTTTCTTGACTACCATGCCAATTATATCCTTGAATTTCTGAGTCCCTTATTTTCTTTGTCAATGAGTTCTAAATGTAATGCAAATAACTAAGTGGAGAGAGGACACCCCTGCCTCGTTCCTCTGCTCAAGCAGAAATTAACAGAGAGGAACACACCTCTTTTAATTATTCCCTTCAATCCTTCATTTATGCTTCCATTGCCCTGTTCATAAAGACCCAGCTAATATTGTCAAATGCTTTCTCTGCATCAAGACCCACCGGCCACAGTGGTGTTTTCTTACATTCTGCTTCCCTCTGGATCATCAATGTTCTGTTAATGTTGTCAAATGTTTGCCTCCCTCCACAAACCCACATTGATCCATATCTCTCAATTTTGGCATCACATTTGCCATTCTTCTAGCCATTATAGACATGATTCAGTATTGAAATGGGCCTGTATGAAGCTGGATCTGATTGGTCTTTACCCTCTTTAATTATTACAGCTACCACTACTTTCTTCCAGGATGTTAGTACTTCTCCTCCTCTTAAAATATTGTTAAACAAAACGTTTTTTTCCCTCTTAGCTTACAAATTTCCACAGGAATACCATCTATTCCTGGGAACTCTCCTGTGGATTGGTTATACATCACCATTTTTAGGGTCTATATCAATACATCAAAAACTACTTAGTTTGCTCAGTTATAAAGAAATCTGGTGGCAAATATATTTAGACGCCACGACATCACCAGGTTTAAATGACTACATATCACTCAAACTATTGTTATATTATTAATGAAAAAATATTTTAAATAATTTGTTTATATTTATTTTATTTTGGTAAGGCAAGTTGAACATGTATCAAGAATTAGTCAGGATTGTAATCAATTATTTATTACTTGGGTATTCATTTTTCATGTATTTTTCCGTATATCCTTAGAGTATCCATTTTTTACGCATTATTTATGCATTTATTCTATGTTATTTTTATGTGTATTCATGCCAGGCTTATGAAATGTTCAGCAGACTGGAAAATTAATATTATATAATTATATATATTTATTTGTATATTTATATATTTATATTCATACACATCATAATATTATATAATATAATATATGAATTATTGTATATAGTAGTACTTATCAACAGACAGGTGTTTTTTAAAATTTTTTTTTTAATTTTTTTAATATTCATAAAAGTGGAAAGAATTATTTATCTTTATATTTTTACATATTTATTTAGTCTATGCATCAGTCAAACTGCAACATAAGGGTACTGTGATCAATTATATTTATTCAAGCATCCAGCAATTGTATTTTAAAGAATTTATATGCATATTTTAAAGAATTCATATGCGTATTTTAAAGAATTCGTATGCGCATTTTAAATAATACACACGCGCATTCTAAACATTACATCTGCGCCTTTAAATTTTGAAACATTTTGTTTGGTTTAGGCACCAAAAAAGCTTTAAATTGTTGAATGTGAATCTATGGTTCAGTTCTGATGAAGCCCGGATGATGCCGGGTGAAAGTGCTTAACTGATTTTTGGATTGTACATCTATTGTTTTTCGTTTGCACATTTACTGACTTTTGGATTGTATGTCTACTGTTTTTCATCTGTATATCTACAGCAGCTATTTTTATTTATTAGTCTCATTAAAGTGAAGATTTGATCCATCGTAGCGTCCTTGCTAGCTGTGATTTGACCTAAACGGAGTGACGGCACTCATTGGTGTACTCGACATTCATCTACCTCTAACCATGGCATATTTCATTCTTCAATAAACATTTCTGTTTGTACCTTTTCTTGATTTTCATATTTCTCTGCTTTATATAGACTTTCATAAAATTTCCAAAATATTGCTAATACCTCTACAGGATCTCTTGATGTTCTTCGTGTTTCACTGTTGCAGTCATTACATTTGGGTAACCTGATGGCAGGTTGCCCTCAGTCAGCCTGAATAACAATGTTTTGGGTCCTGCATCGGTTGCTGTCTCCTCTTCCATGACATCAGGTCATCAGGGGTATAAAACATGCAGCCGATGCCATTTTATTCAGTCTTTCTTGCCGCGCGGTGCCCGAAGCAGAAGCAGTTCGCAAGTGCCGGTCGGCCGACTCCTGAAATTTTCACATTCAAGTTTCAGAACTGAAGTCTTCAACTAAAGCTAAGAACCCCTTTGGGGAAACTTTTTCTTGCTCCTTACCAATGTCAGTAAAAGTTAATAATTGCATTACTTGTGAGAAGCAAATACCTCATAAGGATTTCCATTTGTACTGTATTCCTTGCCTAGGCCCAGATCATAATGTGCCTTGCTGTCGGTTTTGTGCTAGATTTAACCAACGCACTATTAAGCGTCGGTATGTTTTTGCTTCAAAATATTTTGGATCCAGATTTAATTACCGTGAAATGTCATCAGTTAGCAATCTGACTACCGGAGTTCACAAAAAATGCAAAGAAAAAGACAAAGACAGACCGTTGAGGTCCAAAACCAATGATGAAGCTTCTCCTAAGCCAGTCGCCGGTTCGCTGGTAGTCAGTGAGGTGCTTTTGCAGCTCCTGATACCTGCCACTTTTGAGTCGCAGGCCTCTACCAAGACCCAAGCAGAGTCCAGTGTGCTGCGAGATTCTCAGAGTATTGAACCCGTGGATGTCTCTCCCTTGGATGGGTCCAGAGCCACTGAGCAGGCACTGGCTTCTGAGGGTGTTTTCAGGCCTCAACATTTTTACATAAAACCGATGCCAACTTCAAAAACAAAATCAAAAACAGTATCTACGTCTAAAAAACTGATGCATGAGCCACGTGCTCAGTCCCCTATGCCTACAAAACAGATGATCAAAATGGCTGAGGACTTAATTACCTTGATCAGGGGTTCCCAACCCCCCCCCACCCCCCCAGCTAAGAGGCCTAGGCAAGACACTGATTATGAATCTTCAGATCAGGTTTCCATTTCTTCTGATTCCTCTTTTGATCAGGAATTTTCTATTCCTCCCTGTGAGAATTCAGATGCAGAAGAATCAATCCCATCTGCATCTCTTCCTGAGAATTATTCTTTTGGTGAACCCTTGCATACTTTAAGGGAACATTTTCATTGGGAGAGTCAGGATTTCTCTGAATCAAAAAAGAGGCTTAGGGATTTCCTTCTCCTTCGTCAGCATAGGCCTTTGGTTATACCTCCTGTTTTAGACATTGTTGATGATGTGTTTTCAGAATCAGGCATGGCTCCTGATTCCCTACCTCCAGCTCCTAGTAAGCCAGACAGATAGTACAGGGTTCCTGACTCACACAAATTTCTATTAAAAAATTCTGCTGCTGATCCTGAGACTATATCACAGGGTCCCAAAGGTGTAAAGGCCACTACAGCCAAAAATCCTACCCCCTCAGATAGAGATTCCAGGGTGCTGGATAGATGGGGAAAGAAGGTTTATACATCTGCAACCTTGGCAATTAGGGCCTTAAACTGCCAGTTTCATATGCTTAAATATCAACAGCATGTTATAGGCTTATTGAAAAAGAAAATTATGTTGATTTCTGATTGTATGGAAAATAAAGAATTACAGGAATTATTGCATGCAGCAGAACAGGTTGGAAAGCATACTTTACAATGTGGTTTTGATTCCTTGGAGGCCTCTTGCAGGGCCGCAGTTACTGGATCTGTGATTAGAATGCATGCCTGGCTCAAGGAGCAAAATCTGCCTGATCATGTTAAAGCTAAATTGTTGGATGCCCCTTTATAGCATGATACTCTGTTTGGTAATAAGGCAAAAAAGGTTTTAAAGAAAATGGAAGACAAAGCTAAATCTATGCAAACTGTAAAAGATTTCTTACAAGTGCAGCCACCCAGGTTCAGCAGGCACTGGCCTACTCAAAAGTGGTCCTTTCCTGTGTCCAACAGAGCCTTTCAAGGCAAATCCAGGTCCTCAAAAGGCTCTAGATACCAATCACAGGGTTCTTACAGGTCAAAGCAATGGGGTGCCTCCACCTTCAAATCTGGAGGAAACAAAGCGCAACCCTACAGTAAGCAGTCTCAATGACTTCCCTCTACCTACACCAAGCACTTATCTCTTGGCAGCCCCCTTGGGGGGGGATTAGCACTTCATGCTTAAAATTGGCAGTTAATTACCCAGGACAAGTGGGTATTAAAGATAGCATCCCAGGGGTACAGATTTCATTTCCACACTCTGCCAATTCCAAACAGTTGGCCAGATCTGCCACAAAATCAATGGGCAGAGGCTCAGAAACAAGTTACGTCCCTCATGGAGATGGGGGCTATTCAACCAGTACCAGAACAGGAAAAAGGACAAGATTTTTATTCAAGGCTGTTCCTGGTACCCAGAAAAGACAATGCATGACATCCAATATTGGACTTATCGATTTTGAACACGTACCTGGACATTCCAAAATTCAAAATGCTGACTTTACAACAGCTACTGCCTATGCTGGGCAGGAAAGCTTGGTTAGTGACTCTAGACTTAAAAGAGGCATACCTGCATATCCGAATAAGGGAATTGTGCAGAAGATACTTCCGCTTCAAGGCAGATTTTTTGCATTACCAGTTCTCTGCACTGCCCTTTGGCTTATCTACTGCGCCCAGGGTCTTTACAAAGTGCCTGGCACCAGTAATTGCATTTTGCAGACAAAGAAGCATACAAATTTATCCTTACCTGGATGACTGTCTCATTCAAGCAGAGAGCAAGGACATTCTTTTTCAACAACTGGCATTTGTAAAAAGGCTTCTAACATGCCTAGGGTACACAATAAATGAAAAGAAATCACAACTGGTACCCTCTCACATAATTACATTCCCGGGTGCAAGCTTGAATACAACTGCCCAGATGGCTTACCTTACGCCAGACAAACAAAGGCAACTGACAACATACTTCAAACAGATGGCAACAAAAACCCATTTATCTGCAAGACAAATTCTGCAGACTTTGGGGTTCATGGCATCCTGCATTCTACTAATTCCATATGCAAGACTGCATATGAGGAAACTTCAGTGGTACCTAAAAATTTATGGAGTCAACATTGTCACAGTCTGGAAACAATGATTCCTCTCATTCCCTGCCTACAACTGGAGTTTCTTTGGTGGACAGAGACATGTCACCAAAACAAGGGAAGTTCTTTCAGTCTACGTCCTGCCACCGAAACCCTAGCTACAGATGCATCAGACTATGCTTGGGGGGCCCACCTGGCGGGGAGATGCATTCAGGGCATATGGAGCCCAAAACAATTGCATCTGCATATCAACCAGAAAGAGATGCTAGCAGTTCAGAATACTCTGTCAGCCTTCAAGGACTTACTTCATCCAGGACAACTACTGATAAAGAAGGACAAAACCACGGTTATGTGGTACATAAACAAGCAGGGGGGTACACATTCCTACCCCCTTTGCAGACTAGCCATGGCATTGTGGGACACAGCCTTGACTTACCAAGTACATCTTCAAGCTCAATTCCAGCCAGGAAAATAAAATACTCTGGCAGATGACCTAAGCAGAAATCCTATGGACCCGCACGAGTGGAAACTGGATCCACAAATCTTCAGCATGGTAACACAGAAATTGGGGAGCCCAGACATAGATCTATTTGCCTCCCCCCAAAATTATCAACTGGACAAATTCTGCACAAGGACTTATCACAGACAAGCATGGAAAGTAGATGCCCTATCATTCAGTAGAGAAAACCTTTCAGTCTATGCCTTTCCCCTTCTGCCTCTTCTCTCCAAGGTCTTACTAAAGGTCAGACAGGAAAAACCAAAAATGATCCTAATTGCTCCGGACTGGCTTCGCCAACACTGGTACCCAATCCTAAAGAATATGTCTCAATTCCCTCCTTGGTACTTGCCTCAAATACCTCATCTACTGTCCCAGCAGAACAATCAAATTTTGCACACCCAGCTCCAAACTCTGAACCTTGCAGCATGGCTGATCATTTAATTATTCAAACAACACCTCTCAGTAAATCTGTGATGGATGTCATTTTGGAAGCTAGAAGGCCTAGTACTAGAATATTTTATGCTGATAAAAGGAAGAGATTCTGTGCTTGGAACCAAGCACAAGGAACAGACACAGCAAAACCAAATATTTCTCAGATTTTACAATACTTGGCTGAGATGCTTGACAAGGACCTATCTTTTTCTTCACTAAAAATCCATGCCTCTGCCATCTCAGCACATTACAACATGGAGCCTCCCATCTTTTCTCATCCTGTGCTAAAACAGTATCTTAGAGGGGCCAAAAATTTAAGGCCTTCCAGAAGATCACCAACTCCTGCATGGGACCTCAATTATGTGCTGGAAAAACTCACCCTACCTCCTTTTGAATCAGCAGCTGCTGCAGATATACATTTTTTATCTTGGAAAACAGCTTTCCTCTTGGCAATCACTTCAGCAAGAAGGGTTTCAGAACTACAGGCTGTCATGGCTGTGAGCCTTTTATTACATTTTACCCGGACAGGGTGTCCCTCAGGACCAATCCTTCCTTTATGCCTAAGGTGGTATCCAGTGTGGCTCTTAACCAAACTATTCACCTGCCAACATTTTGCCCAAATCCACAGAATAAGGGGGAGCGGATTCTGCATTCATTGGACATACACAGACAACTAAGATTCTACTTCAACAGGACCAAGTCTCTAAGAAAGTCTGAGCAACTACTGGTGGCATTTGCTTCAGGATCAGAGGGGAAGGCTGTATCAAAGCAGATAACAAAAGGAATCCAGAGACAGCGCACACAATCCGCACTTTATTCAAAGTATAAAACGTCCAAAACTAGATCACAGAGTTCGTAAACGCTATTACACATCCAGTACATGCGTTTTCGTCAGCCTGTAGCTTAGACTTCATATCAAAGCAGACTATTTCTAAGTGGATAAGCCACTGCATTCGTTTCTGCTACTTGCACCATGGTAAACCTGTGCCCAAGGGAATTAGGTCACATTCCACCAGGGCTGCCTCTACCAAGGCAGCCTTTCTCAGAGGAGTTCCAACCAAAGACATTCTAGAAACTGCTACTTGGAGCTCTGGACATACCTTCAGAAAGCATTATCATTTGCCTCTCTTCTCCAAATCCAGGGCAGGCTTTGCCACTGCAGTTCTGTAGGGCCTTATAGCCGCCCCTAATGCTATTTAGTTCCATCCTCCCATCCATAGCTTTGGGATTCTACCCAAATGTAATGACTGCAACAGTGAAACATGAAGAACATAGTACAGTTGTGTACACTTACCATAAATGTAGATGTTCGAGTGTATTCACTGTTGCAGTCCGGGTTACCCACCTGCCACCCCCCTTTTCTATAACTTCGCTTTCCTTCATTATATTCTACAGCCTTTGTGGTGTATTTGCTTTTGGATGAAGGTAAAGTTTAAGTTGCTAAAAGTGTATTTTCATATATTGCTGTTTAGTTTTTTATATATATATATATATATATATATATATATATATATATATATATATATATTTGCTCCCCATTTGGGGGGCACCTGACATCTGGGGCAAGACAAAACTGAAAAAAATGGTGTCACCTGCATGTTTTATACCCCTGACAACCTGACATCATGGAAGAGGAGACAGCAACAGACACAGGATCCAAGACTGTTATTCAGGCCGACTGAGGGCAACCTGCCAGCAGATTACCCAAATGTAATGACTGCAACAGTGAATACGCTCGAACATCTACATTTATGGTAAGTGTACACAACTCTAATTTATCTTCCTTGTTATTGACTGTGTAAGCTTAGTGACAGCCCTTTCTACTTTCTGTTGCCTGAGTCACTGTGCGAGTTATTATCAAAAACTGCTTAACAGCAGTCTTTCTAAACTTATTCATATTATTGAGGTAACCCTTACTTTCTGTTTAGTATTCTGATTCTGCAGTTATTTGTCTTCTTGTTCTATGGGATTCTTCCTATTCTGCAATACTTTAACACTTGTCAGTCCTCTAAATAATTTTAGTTACTTCTTAACCACATCTCCCTTTCTTTTATTTTCACCCTATTTTTAAACTGCACTTTAATTTTATCTCACTCCCTATCTATATTTTCAGAAGAAATTTGTATTTTAAACTACACTTTAATTTTATCTCACTCCCTATGTATATTTTCAGAAGAAATTTGTATCTTCTGTAATATCTCCTGAATAATTTCCACTACACATTTCTTTTCAGCAGATATGTGGGAAAGTGCCAGTGTCTAATTTTTATTTCTTTACCTTGTGTTTTTATTTTAGTTATTATTGGCATATGATCTGAAATAGTTATTGAGTACATATGAAGACCTTCAATTAAATGCACATGTTCATGTGAAATATAAACTCTGTCTAACTTGCCCAGTTATGTATCTTGGGGAATAATATGTAAATTCACTCCTAGTACTGAAGTCACATCTTCCATGCCAAATATTTTCAAAAATTCCTTCAGAAATCTACCCTCCTTTGTTATATTTTCCCTTCTAGGCCCCCAGACACATTTCCATTTCACTGCTGCAAATCAAATTCTATCCCCAGCTTTAAGTAACATTCCTTGCTGAAAGCTGATTATTTCTCCCAAAATTTTCTTAAGCTCCATTTTAGCAGTTTAGGTGAGAAATCCATGCCAGTGTAATTCTCATCCCTTGCCAGTAGCCCTTACTACTACAAATCTACCATTATTATCTTTTTGTCCTCTTCTATCAGTGTTGGAGAATCTCTTGCAATTAATAAAAATACTCCTCTTTTCCTCTGTCCAATGTATTCTGCTAAACAGCCATCATGAAAACCTCTCTTTATCAAATTTACATGTTCATTTCTTTACAAATGTATCTCTTGTAGCATAGCTATTTTCTCCCTATATTTTTAATATAATTCACAACTCTTTTTTATATTTATCTGTGAGACAGTTGACATTTAAAGACATTGCAGAAAGCATCATTGTATTAAAAAGTTATTATTCCCGCATGTAATGTATAACAGCTTTTTTGTAAGTGTCTCTTTCCAGATTTTGTGTTACATGCATACTCTGTTTGGCAGGCTGTTTGTTGTCATATCCATTGGAGCCTATGTCACATCTTACAACACTTTTTGTTTTATTGAAAGCCCGCAAACAAAAAATAAATATACCTCTGATACCTCTGTAAAACATAGTAACTTAATACTAAGACACAAAACTACTTACATCTTCAGTACTGAGTTTTTACCCTTGTAATAGGAACAAATGTCCCAAACTGACAGCCATACTTATAGACTTGGGTCAACCTAAAAGAAAAGTTATCCATGCTAAGACACATGGTACAGTCTGTGCTTCTACTAAGTGCTGTCTGATTTTGTCTTATCTCTATAGCTCTCTCAGATGGGAAACATTTGAATGCTTTCATAAAAAAATATCTTCTAGCCATTTCTCTTTATCAGTTTGTCTCCATGGAGGCATGAGGACTAGATACAGAGTTGCTACTAAGCATACATTTTTGATAGAAAAAGACTTTATAATATTCAATGTTCTTTTTCATTTACTTGCTTTCTCTTGAAACATGTTACTAGATGAAGCTAAGGGTCTTAATCCAGTAATTGCCCTATGCAAGAATGAGGAAAAATTACATCAAATTTCTTTTGTCATGCCCTTTGACCAGACTTTTCTTTTTTATTATTATTGCAGTGCCTACATTTCTTAAAACTGAATAAGGATAAAGAGAGAAGAAAGCAGAAAGAAAACAAGAGCACCTGTTTAGATTATTACCCCCCATTACACTTAAAAACAACTGAGAAAGCTTTACTTTATAAAATGCAAAATAAAATCATGCACTATAAAATATTCCTATTAAGAAAAAAATGTTTTACTTACAGTTAACTTTCTCCCTCTTCTTCCCCTCTGCTAAGTAGCTTCCAAACATTAATGACATGAAGTAGAGCATATGTTTTTGAGTCCCTTACAAGATTAACAAACTCAAAAACTGCAATATTTCCAGATGTTCTTGTTCTGTCATGTTCCACAAATATAATTATTGCTTTGTAATCCCACATTTGTGAAGTTCCAAGTTACTAGTTTTATTCATGTTCATCTCCATTTCCCAGATCCTGTCACTGATTCATTTTCAACATACTGTTGATTCATCTAGTGCTTTTTTTCCTTTGCTCAAGCATTTTCCATTGAAACATTTGAAAAGGTTTCACTGTTACAGTCTCTCTGTAGTCTTTATTACCAGAAGAACAAGAAGCAGCATTTCCTTCTGTTTCACAACTCACTTTTTTGTTTGAAAAACTTAAGTAGTTCATCCCTAGCATGTACTGCATCAAAAAAGTATTTTGTCCCTTCAGGAAAAAATATTTTGAAGACAGTTGGTTATGGCTGTTTGTATCTCTCACCTGTTTCTCGACATTCCTTGAACAGTGGAATACATTTACTCATCTTCTGCCAGCTGTACAGTGAGTAATCATTCTCCACAAACATTCTGCTGTCTCCCACTTTTAATACTTTGTCCTTCTGCCACAGTTTTGTCAGAATCAACTCCTTCTGCTAGTAGGATTGCATCTTTTCTATTGCAGGTCTAGGTTGCTTTCTCATAGCCAGGTTTGGAGCTGCATACATTGTGCCCCTTCAGTTAACAAATCCTGATGTGGAATACCAGTCTAGTTGCTTATTTGGGCTTTTATAAAATTAATACAGCCTGTTTCTTCCAGCTTTTCTGGTTCAGCAGAAAATCCCATGTTTTCCCTACGTGTTCTTTCTTCTAAATCTATTATTTTGTGAACATCCCTTCTTGAACAGTCTCATATTCAACCAGAGTTTTCTTCATTTTGACCTCTGATTTTTACAGTTTTATCACCTCATCTGGATGTCTGTTTAAAGCTTCTTCCATTTTTTCCAGCCTTTTGTTATTTGAGTTGATATACTCCAGCAGTGTTTTGTTTATTTTAAGCAGCCCTGTGTGCAGTTGTCTTATACTTTCCTCTAGGTTACTGGAAGTCATGGCTGGAGCTTGCACTGCTTTTTGTTGAAAAGCTGCAGTACTCTTCTCAATCTTTTTCCTCACCTGTAGTCACTGGTTTTCTTTCAGGTCTTCTGTATTTCTTTTTTTCCTGGCATCCAGGCAGTGTAGACAGTTACTGAAATTTCCCCAGAAATATAAGTCCATTGGCTTTCTTTGCTGAGTTTTTGATTTCACACTGGGAGAGCTAGAATTAAACTGCTACTCAATGTGAAGCCATCTTGGAAGTCCTCTGTTAATGGTTACTTTTTGAAAATAACCTTGAGACAGACCTACTGTCTATAAGAGTTACTGCCTGAAAGAACTACTGCCTGTAAGGACTCTGAACCTTATATTTGGGCTTAAATGCCAGAGATGGACACGGCACTGCATATCTTTAGCCAGAAGCATACAGATTTTAGTTTAAGTATGAGCGTGACTTTTTTTCTGACAATTAACTAGTCTTTGGAATATTTTTGATTTCTTATGCAAGCCTTTCATATTGACTTGGAAATGGAATGTTTTTTTTTTTAAAGAGTACTGTTACTGTTTACTTTTGAATGTTTGCAGCTGATGGTTTATTTATTGGTTAAATAGTTTATATATTTTTACCAGGGAGTCCCTCAGGGATCAGTCCTAGGACCGCTCCTTTTTGGCATTTACTTCTCAGAAGTCAAGGCCAATAGTACTGTTACTGTTTACTTTTGAATGTTTGTAGCTGATGGTTTATTTATTGGTTAAATAGTTTATATATTTTTACCAGGGAGTCCCTCAGGGATCTGTCCTAGGACCGCTCCTTTTTGGCATTTACTTCTCAGAAGTCAAGGCCAATGTCAGTGGTCTCTAGCTGACTAATTTTACAGATGATTGCAAATTAGGAGCTGTCATTGAATTTCACATTGACACAAATGTTCTCCAGGAGGGGATGACACAGACAAACAACTGGTGTCAGAGTCATGGACTAAAGCTAAATGTCAAGAAATGCATAATAGTATCCTTTGGGAAGTCATCCATCCCTGGTAACTATCATACTGACAACACACCCCTTAGAGTTGACTCAGTAGTCAGGGACTTAGGGACACACATAGATAGTAATCTAACCTTTGATCATCATGTGTCTACAGTGGTGAGGAAATAATTCTATGTTGCACAACTTATAAACAAAGGTATGGCATCTAAGTCCAAGGAAGTCATTGTTCCACTGTATTTGGCATTCATCAGACCTGTCATTGAGTACAATGCCCCCTTTGATATGTACCCAACCAGGCATATCCAACAACTGGAATGTCCACAGAGGTTTCTCACTAAAAGAATACAGGGAATAAGCAATATGTCCTATGCAGACCACCTCAAGGCCTTTTCCCAGTATTCTGTCTCCTTCAGGCTTTTGAGGGGAGATCTATACCTGGCATACAGGGCATTGTCAGACCCCACTGTGATGGACCTCCTGCATATCCACAAAACAAAAAGTACCAGAATTATCTTTTCTAAAGACTTAAACCTTGCCTGTGATATAAATAGGACCTGCTGGAGAGATAGACATGTATCCCGAAGACTACCCCGTCTATGGAACAGGCTCCCCATCCATGTAAAGCAGAGTTCCTGCCTAATCCAATTCAAGTGCAACTTAAACAATTGGATGGAAAACCAGAAGTTCATCCCTGGTTTGGCACCTATGTCTCTGATGCAAACAGGTAACCTGTAAATGGTTCATCTCCCAGGCACATGCTTACACTTATCAAGGGTATCAGAACTCGCCAGAGATTTGGGATGCATGGCTAGGCTTAAAAAGGAAAAAACACAAAGAGCCAGCAAAAGTGACTTCGAAAATATTTGTATTCACAAATACATACAGCAAACAAACCGGTTTCGGCTGGACTAACCCAGCCTTCCTCAGTGTATAGAAGCAACACACAAAAAACATGCTGTTTAAATATTATAAAGCCATTTCCCATTGGTTGAACATTCATAAATATTCATTAAGTCCGGGTGGGAATAAACCCCCAAGCTTGATGATCCACTTTTTTTCTTTATTATTTAATATATTGTGCCATTCAGTTTTATTCGTCCGATTCCCATAAATAACATCAATAACCATAAAATTAAACTCAGCAGTAGGGTGCATTAACTGATGTTTATACAAAGCATTTGTTATTTTTTTGTGTTTGATGTTACTCATATGTTCCGAAATCCGTGATCTTAGTGGGCGAGACGTCTGCCCTATATAGAATGCTCCACACTGACAAGTAGCAAGGTAAACAACCCAATCATTGCTACAATTGGCAAAAAAGCCTAAATCATACACCCTGGAGCAATTTCTACTAGAGAAGGCTTTGGATGTGGTGACATGTTTACAATTTGAACAATGACCACATGGAAAACAACCATATAAGGCTTTGCCTGACAATGTAGTCTGTTTATGTAGAAATCGTTTGCTATCACAACACTTATAATGATTGAACTAGGATTTCAAGTTTTTTCCATTTCTATATGAGAAAGTACATCTATCCGGAATAATATTAGCAATATTGTGATCAGATTGCAGAATATTCCAGTTCCTACGAACACTATCTAACAAACAGTTAGTGTTTCGAGCATAGGTAGTGGTAAATCTTAATGTGGTTGGTGTAACAACAGTATGGTCTCTGTATTGGAGTAAATCTGATCTGTCCATATTGTGTACCTTGTTTTTGGCCATTGTAATATTACCAGCTTTGTATCCTCGTTGTTTAAACCTATCCGTTAAATCCCTTTCATTCAAACAAAATGTAGATGGTTTCGAACAAATGCGTTTGGCCCTTATAAACTGAGATTTGGGAATGTTCCTAGTGATATGTGGTGGATGGTAGCTGGAAGCATGCAGAAGTGAATTATATTGTGGGAACTTTCTATACATTTCACTATCTAAAGTGCCATCAGGCAACTTATGTATAAGAACATCCAAAAATGTAATGTTCTTTTTATCATGATGTTCAGTGAATGACAGTCCCCATTCATTGTTGTTGAGATATGAAACAAAATCAGCAAGTCCAGATTCAGTACCCCTCCAAACCAACCACACATCATCTAGGTAACGTCTCCATATGTCCATATCAGGTAAAAAAGTGTTTCTCGTGGCATCATAGATAATCATAGACTCAACATAAGCCATAAAAAGGTCAGCATATATAGGGGCAAAGGATGCCCCCATAGCTGTACCTTTGGTTTGCCAGAAGCAAAGATCTTTATAATAAAATACATTACATGTGAGAACATATCTGGCCATGTCAACCAAAAAGGAATTGAATGATGGAGAATACAATTTGGTAACATCTAACCAATGTGCCAAAGCTTTTAGTCCTGCCTGGTGTGGTATATTTGTATAGAGTGCACTCACATCTAATGTACATAGAAGCCAGTCAGCCTCAAGTTGTGTGTCTGATATTATTTGCACCACGAACTTTCTGCAAATAATATCAGACACACAACTATAACCTTTTGGTTGACATGGCCAGATATGTTCTCACATGTAATGTATTTTATTATAAAGATCTTTGTTCAAAACCAAAGGTACAGCCATGGGGCATCCTTTGCCCCTATATATGCTGACCTTTATGGCTTATGTTGAGTCTATGATTATCTGTGATGCCGCGGAAACACACCTGATATGGACATATGGAGCGTTAGATGATGTGTGGTTGGTTTGAGGGGTACTGAATCTGGACTTGCTGATTTTGTTTCATATCTCAACAACAATGAATGGGGACTGTCATTCACTGAACATCATGATAAAAAGAACATTACATTTTGGATGTTCTTATACATAAGTTGCCTGATGGCACTTTAGATAGTGAAATGTGAAAGTTCCACAATATAATTCACTTCTGCATGCTTCCAGCTACCATCCACCACATATCACTAGGAACATTCCCAAATCTCAGTTTATAAGGGCCAAACGCATTTGTTCGAAACCATCTACATTTTGTTTGAATGAAAGGGATTTAACGGATAGGTTTAAACAACGAGGATACAAAGCTGGTAATATTACAATGGCCAAAAACCAGGTACACAATATGGATAGATCAGATTTACTCCAATACAGAGACCATACTGTTGTTACACCAACCACATTAAGATTTACCACTACCTATGCTCAAAACACTAACTGTTTGTTAGATAGTGTTCGTAGGAACTGGAATATTCTGCAATCTGATCACAATATTGCTAATATTATTCCAGATAGATGTACTTTCTCATATAGAAATGGAAAAAACTTGAAATCCTATTTCAATCATTATAAGTGTTGTGATAGCAAACAATTTCTACATAAACAGACTACATTGTCAGGCAAAGCCTTATATGGTTGTTTTCCATGTGGTCATTGTTCAAATTGTAAACATGTCACCACATCCAAAGCCTTCTCTAGTAGAAATTGCTCCAGGGTGTATGATTTAGGCTTTTTTGCCAATTGTAGCAATGACTGGGTTGTTTACCTTGCTACTTGCCAGTGTGGAGCATTCTATGGGCAGACGTCACACTAAGATCGCGGATTTCGAACATATGAGTAACATCAAACACAAAAAAATAACAAATGCTTTGTATAAACATCAGTTAATGCACCCTACTGCTGAGTTTAATTTTATGGTTATTGATGTTATTTATGGGAATCAGACGAATAAAACTGAATGGCACAATATATTAAATAATAAAGAAAAAAAGTGGATCATCAAGCTTGGGGGTTTATTCCCACCCGGACTTAATGAATATTTATGAATGTTCAACCAATGGGAAATGGCTTTATAATATTTAAACAGCATGTTTTTTGTGTGTTGCTTCTATACACTGAGGAAGGCTGTGTTAGTCCAGCTGAAACCGGTTTGTTTGCTGTATGTATTTGTGAATACAAATATTTTCGAAGTCACTTTTGCTGGCTCTTTGTGTTTTTTACTGTTCTGGTGTGTTGAGCCTGGCATTTGCTCACATGCAGGGGACCTGACTTTTTGATAGGCTTAAAAAGGGCCTTGTGGTCATTAGCCTAGTAAACACCTATGAACCTGTGAACATATCAATTGTAGGATATCTGCCCATTATGAAATGATACTGCCTGAGCAATTCCTATTATTCAAATATTTATAGGTTGGGCTTATTTTATGGGTAAAGAGTAAGGTGGGCTCTTTGTTAGTTTAAATGGTGACAGAATACTGTATTGTTTGAGAAAGAGGGATCTTATGCTTGTAAAGTCACCATTCACCATATTCTGAAAATATTGTGTGACTGTATGTTCATGTGTGTTTGTAAAATAATTTCAGTCAAGTTTCAAAGGGTGTACTGAAAACTACTGAGCTTGATTTGAGGTGGATGAACTCATCGGGAGCCAGTGATTATAACTCTAATTTATAACTATGCAGTGTAGAACTTATCTTGAATGTTTAGTTCTTGGTTATCACTCGAGGCAGTAGTGCACATTTATCATATATCCTTATGGCCAATCACTATATTCATTGAGACAGTAGTGCACATTTATCATATATCCTTATGGCCAATCACTATATTCATTTTAATGTTTGACAGTGGTGGGGTGTTAAACCCTATAATGCTGGTTCCGTTACAAATTCAAATACTGATGGCAGCAGTGTAGTTGTTGGAACCTGTAACCCCTGTCCATCACAACAGTCACCATTTATGTAAATGAATTTCATTTCTGTCAGTAGCATGGGTTATGATCAGTTACAGTGTACCAGTGTGCACTGTCAGAGACAGCTTTATTTAGTAGGTTCATAGATTAGTACTAAACAAATTGCCCTTGTGAGCCATTTTAAGCCTAGCCAATTATCCCTTATGAGACTCAAACCCTGCACCTTGATACTGCCTGAGCAATTCCTATTATTCAAATATTTATAGGTTGGCTTATTTTATGGGTAAAGAGTAAGGTGGGTTATTCGTTAGTTTAACTCAGGGCTCTGCTTAGTGTTAATTGGAAGCTTCTTCCAAATAAGGTGCAATCTCTGAGAAACATATTTGTCTCTCCAGCACATTTTGTTAGAGTACCTGACTAAGTTTTGATCTCTAGACTGGCTCTCGTGCTGTTTGACTTGCAGATATTTAGCAGGTTCATCAGAAGTGGATTTATGAGTACCTTATAGGTCACGCCTTAATAGTCGGTAGGAGACAGAGTAAAAGGTAGGGCTTTTAGTCTATCTGCATAGGCCATGTTGTTTACACTCTGTATTTTCTTTGTAAGGAACCTCTGAGGTCACTCCAGCTGCTGTAAGTGCCTAGTCAAGGACATGCCAAATGGAGCAGTTTACTCAATTATTGTTCTAATGATGGCTAAGTGCAGCAGGACTATAATTTCTTTTCATCTGGATGCATACCTTTGCTTACAAGTTGTGCACTGTAGAAGGACATCCTCACTACTGTGGACACATGGTGTTCAAAGGTCACGCTACTATTTATCTGTGTACCTAGATCTCTCAACTCTGAGTCTAGTCTTAGGGGTGTGCTATTGATGTTGTAATTTGCAGGGGTATTTTATTTCCCAAAGGGTATGATAATGCATTTTTTTGCATTTAGTCTTGGGACATGGTTCTGCAACCAGTAATCTGTCTGATCTAGACTTTCCTGAAGGATATCTGCATCACTGGGGGATTCAATGATTTCCCCCAGCTTGCAGTTGTCAGCAAACTTTGTCATCCACAGGCCTTACACATTAGCCTTGATTTCAGATAAGTATATTCTGAATAGGAGTGGTCCCAGCACTGAACCATGTTGAAGACCACCAGTAACAAGCCTCTTGCAGGATCTGGATTTATCCACTTTAACCACGTGTCCTGACTGTGAGCCAATTGGTTATCCATCTGGTATTGTAGGGATTTATGCTCAATTTTCTGAGTTTACTTACAATACTTGAATGTGGAATTGTGTCAAATGCCTTGGCCAGGTCGAGGTGGGTCGTATGTACTATTTTATCCTCATCCATTGCCTCAATAACTTTCTCAAAGAAATCCACTTGATTCAGTAGACATATCGCACCCTTGACAAAGCCAAAGTGGCTCAGGTCCAGTGTTTGGAGGTTTTCTATGTTATTATTATTTATCAGGTCCATGATTATTCCTTCTGAGGCCTTACATATAAGCCTAGTCAAACTTATGGGTCTGTAATTTTCTGGGCCAGTAAATGGTCCCACTTTACGCAGTGGGATGACTGTTGCTTTCCTCCACGCTATCAGGACAAAGCCAGTCCAGGGGCTGTGGTTAACTCATTACATCCGAATGATGCCTCCAGGTGCATCTGAAGTTAACTCCTGCTGACGCCTCTAGGCGTCAAATATTGCTTGTTCATATCTGCATCAATAATTCCAAAACCATGCTATGTACAAGGTTTTAAAAGATTTCACATCAGAGGTTACACAATGGCAAACTCAACTGCATTAATATTTGACCTCTGCTAGTGCAGTTAAAGAGATATTCATTGTTGTTTCTATGATATTAATTCATATAGATATAATGTTTACATTTTTCTAAATATCTCAATAACCAACTAACACAGACAGAACTCCATACCTTTATATGCAAGCTGTCAGTTAGATGAATGCAATGTTGCTGACACTATGCATGTAACTTGAGTGGTTGCTGAGATATTGTAAGTTATTTACAAAGCATTACAAACATAATAGTTACTATGTTTACTGTGACTTAGTATTCTTTAGGTTCTCAGTCTTTAACTGAATTTTCTACCACTATAAAAATAGTTTGTGCTGAAGAGTTTGCCATTTATACTTCATTCATAACCTATAGGGTTCCAGAGATATGAACATTTGTTTGAAATGTGAGGACATAATTTGATTCTGTCAAAAGACTTAGGCTCCGCCCATTGGAAATTACAGTGCAAACTTCCTGAGCTCCATTGGAGTGAATGAGTTAAACAGAGATTGTAATGGGCCTGATCAGTCCCAATTGAAGAGGCAACCTGGAGTATCATCAAGCCCTACTGAAGCCATGTTTTTAGCTTTAGAGAGTGCAGTGGTAGCCCCTTCTTTGGTGATAATTGTCATTCGAGTGGTGAATGGTATTTCTTGGCGGTGAAATGGGGGTTAAGAGAGGTGAAATTTGAGCTGAATTTGACAGCCAGCAGATTTACTATATCTTCTGGCTGAGTATAGGTAATGCCGTCTACAACTAATTCCACACATTGCCGGGTGTTGTCCTTAAGACTGCAGACATAACTAAAAAATGCCTTATGGTTATCCTTAGCTTTGGAGTTTATTTTTACCTCAAAGTCTGCTTTCTGACTAGTTCCGTGATTCAATTGTTTACACTAATGATGGACTTTTTGCCCTGTTGTGCACATTTCCTCTTACTTCTCAACAGGATTTTCTTTCTTTTGTTGTATAACCTATTAATACCAGAGGTCCACCAGGGTAGCTTGTTTTTGTGGTTTGACCTGGGTTTATTTTGGTCTAGTACTGCCGTTTCTGTGCAGTTGTTTATATGGCTGTACAGGGCTTTTGTCTACATCTCTACAGAGATTTCTGTGTTTTCTAGATTTATGGTACTTTGAAACTAGGTATGCCACCCCTTAATAGGGGATAATTTACCTTAGAGAAATTCTTAATATTTTTGGGGTTAGGTAGGGGGAATAGTTTTGATTTTATTTCAAGGGAGGCATCTTTGTGATCTGATGTCAGCAGTGAGGACATCACATGGGGGGGGGGGGCAAGCACTCTCCAATATTTGTGATGTGAGTTCCAGCTCTAGGATATTTGTTCCCCTAGTGGGGGTGCAGACTAGCTGCTCCAAGGCATTTGAATTTACAAAGTCAAGAAATCTTTGGGCCTGCATGTTGGTGATCATGTATGCCTCCCAGTTAATTGAAGGGTAGTTAAAATCATCCATGAGTATGGTATTAGGCTGGATGGTGAGTGATTCTTCAAGTATGCTGTATGGATTTCTTGGTTCATGACCAAGGAGCTGTAGCTAACAAGAACATGGTAATGGGTTTTTCAAGTGGTTAGTTGGACATGGAGTAGCTCAAGCATGTCATATTGTGTAACCATCATTGAGGTGTGCTTATCCTTTACGTAGATAGATGCACCCAATGCCTTTTGTTCTTTCATGTTCAGTTTGTGGTCGGAATGTATGAAAGGCATTATTGCAATGGGCTGCCAGAGTGCTTTTCATGGCTTTGAACCTTATGTCAGTAACTGCACAGATATTAGCATTCTCCAAGGTGAAAGCTACAAGGGAATGCAGTTTCTTATTATGACTCCTAGCATTGAGCAGTAACACCTTTAGCTTGCTCTGAATAGTTTTGTTATGTTTGAAGGTTTATCTGTTTGGCAATGCCTAAAAAAGGCACTATGGGGTGGATAATGTTTTAGTCAATATCCAACAGCCTAGATGTGAATGGAGAAGACCAATTCTGGCAAAGCAACATGGCCTGCCAACGATGTCCTACCAGGCTGACAATTATTATACCCCCTTTGGAATGACACCAGTAGCTAAGCCAATTTGTTAAAATTGATCTTTTCCCGATGGTATTTTGGCATCTTCCTTGCAAATGATAGAATGCTGCTCAGTGCTAGGCTAATTCCTGCCTGTGATACATATTCTGAGAGCTCAATTGTGTCTCTCTTCAAATGGTCCAAGGAGGTACATGTCAGGTCATTCACATTCACGTGGACTATGACTGAGTCATACTGGCACTTAGGGGTAAGTGACCTGAGTATTTGTGTGATCTAGCAGATCCTGGCCCCTGACAGGCAACTAACTGTAACTTTCTCCTTATCCAGCCTGCTAAGAGGGACATCAGTGTATCTCACAGTGGAGTCTCCTTTGACCAAAATATTTGGTTGTCGAGTGTTTTGCCTTATAGGAGTGGCAGTTGAGACACAATGGGATGTGGCTTTATGTGATGTGATGGGAAATGTTTGTGTGCATGCAGAGTTTCTGAGGACTGCACGTGGGAGGCATTTGTTGTTTGGTAAGTTACATGTGAACACCTCTGCATATGTGGGTGCTATGAATGATGTGTATGAGTTGCTGACAACCTGTTTGTTGCTCTTTGTGTCTGTATGTAAGAGTGTAGCCTCCGTTGTCAATATGTAAATACATCTCTCAATTACTGTATCTGTCTGGTCTAGAATTAAGTGGTTGGCAGTGTACATAAAGCAATTGTTACATTGTGCCTCAGGATGCACATATCCACCAAGCTGGATGTAGAGATAGCAGGAAAGTGCACATCCATGGTTGCTGGTCCTGATGTGTACTTACAAGAGATAGGAGTGGAGAGTGTTTCTAACCGGATGAGGAAGAATGTTTATTTGGTGTAACCGGTAACTAACCTAACCAGTGATGCTGGGAACAGTGTTTATTTGGTGTAACCTGTAGCTAACCTAACCAGTGATGCTGGGCAGTGCCCAAACCAGATGCTGTCTGAACAGCAATAGTTCTGGGTGCTATAATAAGGTAAGATAGACCTAAATAGTCCTAAATAAATGTGTAAATGCTGCTCACCACACAAAATAGTTGCCCTGTGAGTAACACAGGACTGAAGTAAAGTTCTGAGTGTTTTTATAGGGAAATTTCAACTACTGGTGTTTGCATGCATACAAGACAGTAGTAGCCACTGCTGTGCAAAGAGCAACTTCATGCAAATATGAGACTTGTATACAATTAGAAAACAAAAGCAAGTTTTATATAAACTATGCCCTAAGGCCACTCAGGTAAGCACACAATGAGCTTTCCACCAGCAATTCCCAGCTCAAATGGGTGAAATGTCCTCTCCTGCCACAGTAGTGCAGACTTTGATCCTCTTAATGTAAAATGACTTGTTTGCAGCCCAAGTGTTAAGGAACAACAAACAGATGCCTACTACTAACTAAAAAACAATAGCTACAATGTATTTTAGTGCAGAACAGCAGCCCTTACAGCAGTTTGAAAATGCAACTTTAAACGTTGAAGAAGTGAAAAGAAAACAATAAATAGCACAGTAAACTTTCACAGTATAATGAAAATAAGCAAGGTTTCCAGATGTTTGTGTTTATACAGGGCACTGGCATAGTGATCAGCTTCATACAAATGTGCCAAATTTATACCAGCATTATAAGTACAGAAAACTGTCTGTTGAAACCTGACCAATAAAACGACTACACTTAGAGCCCTTTTGTGTGCTTCCCAACTTAGATAGACCATGTAAACACCTACTGCCACCAGATGGATAATCCCAGACCTCATAATGTAAAAGCACATTAAAAAAGAGTGCCCAGAGTAAAATACTACCATAAACAAACATAACGATACAGATACCACAGTGTACTTTAAACAGCTTACAAATGTGTGATTATTCAATAAAAGTACTTTGCTTTGTAGAAGTGAGCCAAGAGCCACTCAATTGTGCAGAATGTATAAAGGCACTAAAAACAAGTTAAGTTGATTAATAAGCCCTCTAGCCAATAAAGTAACTACATGCAGGAATCTCTGTTGTGTTTCCCAATTTCTACTGACCAGACTTCCACTCATTGCCACTAGATAGAACATCCTCTGTCCTCTTGATGTAAAAACACAGAAAAAAGCTGTTTCATCCAACAGCTAGCTAGATATTGAATTCACAGCAAGCAAATAAGTAGAACAGAGAATGAGAGACAAAGTACACTTTTTTTCCCCAAAGTAAGCACAAGGAAAGGCAAATAAATAATTCAGAATATAAACAGCAATGTGGAAAGGGAGGAGTTTATAAAGCTAAAATAAGAGTGGACAACTTAAAAGTCACCAAGTTTAAAAAGCAAGTCAAGGAATGCCAGTGTGGATGTGGAAAATAACCAGCAGGGAGCCAATAACAGTGGTTGTAGATTTTGCAGGCCATGAGTCTCATCAGAAATAACAAAGCCATAGATATTCTCTGTGTATTTATGTATCACACAAGAAACAAATTAATCATTGAAAAAAACATATGAAATGTGCAGCCTGGATAATTTAAGTGTCAGTCTGCCATACAGAACAAAAACAACAGGCCAAACAGATTTCTCAAAACAGAAAACAAAACAGAAAGCGGCTGTATCAGTTTAAGCAACTCAGACACAAAAACAAGATTTACTTTCCTCATCCATCATGGAGTCACCTGATGAATGAAAACATCTTTCCAGCTTGCAGCTTCCTCATGCACCAAACTCTGTGCACTGATGGCTGACAATAAAGTCAGCACAGTAAAAACATTTGCAGTTTTCTCACTACCCCTTAGATCACTTCCTTCCACCCTAGCAATACAGATGGTAAAAAGGGCCATTGCTCTCAAACCATGTACAGCGGTAGCATTGTTGCCTCACAGCAAGAGGTTCTCCTTTTCGATTCTCGGCTGGAGTGCCTTCTGTGTGGAGTCTGCATGTCCTCCCCGCTGTCGAGTGGCCTCCGAAAGACATGCGTGAATGGGCGTGCCTTTGCTAAAGGTTGGGCATTGGGCTGGCAACATAAAAATCTACTGCCAGTCATTAGCGGACTGGAGTTCTACTGTGGTGACCCCTAATCGGGAAAAGCCGAAAAGACAAACAACAAGCTCTCAAACCATGTACAGGTGGTTCAGAATATGGTATACAAAATTCAGAGATGGTATTAATGTTTGAATCTGCTTCAGTTCTCATGACAAGTTAAAAAAATGTAGCAGTTCACTTACTCATCTTACCAGCCCTCTCAAGACATGCATTAGACCACTCAACTGTTCCTCTTTTCAAGTCTGATTTACTCCCCCACATGATGTACCTATTTTTGGAAAAACTACATGAAAAATTTAGCAAGCTACAGTTTTCACTGTATGATACCTTAAACCTGCTGTGATAGGGACTCATGGGATATATGCATATGACCCCTTAAGGACATCAAGTGTTTCAACTATATGGTTTCTGAATGTTCATGACTGTTGACTTGAATGCATCCACAAAGACTTAAAAAATAAAAGTAAAAAGTCATTGACATTCACAAGCCATGTAGCTGAAACACTTGATGTCCTTAAGGGTCGTTTGGATATATCCCATGAGCCCCTATCACAGGATGTTTAAGGTATCACACAGTGAAAACGGTAACTTGGCTGGGATTTTTTTTAGTTTTTCTGATTGCTTAGTCTGTGTGAATTTTTTAACTCTTTGATTTGGGACCTGTTTTTGGAGGTAAGTCCCTATTTTTAGGTTTGATTTACCCTTTCACATAATTTTCTAAAGCCCCATCATCACATGTAATTTACACAGTAAACCACACTACATGATCAGCATAATTTGAAACTAATAATGGCACTAATAATTGAAAGAAAGAGAACATAACTTACATTACCTTTTTTCAGAAGTAAATTAATTGACCTTGCAGTGTTTACGAGTTTTACACTGTTTATTTTGATAATGTTCTTTTATTTTTTCATAATTTTTGTCACACTGTGTTTTTAAACATGTTTCTGAGTAGTATCCCACATTCCTACTGGAAGTGAGAAGAGCTGTGCTGTTTGTTATTCTAATTTTATGGTAAGCAGATGTCCAGATTTTGGCTAGATGTACTTACTTTTCAAGGGCCTTTGTTTCTATTTTCAGTGTCTGCACCAATATTTCGCATAGTGGCTTTACACACATATCCAAATACTTATTCATAAAGATATGTTCACCACGTATACCTAACACAGTCTGATTAAAGTACCTTGCTGTAATACACATGCTCGTGTGTGCATGCATGCACCTGTGTTTGACACTTGGGCAGCTAACAAGTAATGAATTTAAACAAATTATTTCATTTTAAACAGTAAATGAATAGGAGAGTCTTTGAATAATCTATTGTCTTCCTGACATAAACAGTAAAATGAGTTACTGTCAATGTTGGGGAGAGCAAACATCACCTTTCTATGTTATAAGCAGAAACTGACAAAGACAGAATTTGTATCAGTATTATTAGACAAATACAATCTCTATGAATCTCTGAAAGGGCCAAGAGGAACTTTTCGTAAGGATGTGTACAGGTGCCAGCTACACAAAACACAGTATGCACAAAAAAATTGCAAACAAGTTCCTTCTATTTATTAACCTGTTGAAAAATCCCTTCTGTACTTTTCCTTGTATTCTAAATTAAGCCGTAGTCATAGCTGTGTTTTTTTTTTCTTTTTATACTTGCCTTGGTTGTTGTAACTGCTGTAATATCCAGCCTAAGTATGTGGTTTCCTGTTGCATCAACTCTTTTTTTCTTATATCTAATGTAATTCTGCCGTTATATATTTCTCTTGGAATTCTTTCCCGTCAAGGGCTGGCATAATGCACTAAATAACCTGAAATGGCTTGTCTACTTTTTTGGGGGGGTATAAAATACAGTTTTTGGTATTACCAAGTTGGTTATAAAGAATGCAGTTTCACTAAATAACCTGAAATGGCTTGTCTACTTTCTTTTTTTTTTTTTTGGGGGGGGGGTATAAAATACAGTTTGTGATATTACCAAGTGGTTATAAAAATGCAGCTTCAAGAAGGTAGTCATTAGTGATTTGTTGAAAAGTATTTAAATGAAGCCTTTATATACACAGCAACATCTTAAATGGCTTGTAACACCCTTAAACTACAATTTTCACTCAAGAAGGAAAACTAATGTGTATGTTTGAAAGAGGAAGAGCGTATGTTTCATAGCAGATGAGCTACATGTACAAGTAAGAAGAGGGAAATGAGGAACTGATATAAAAAGTGATGCTGAGAGCAAGTCAAGACCCTTTGTGAAATCCTTCCTGATATTAGTAAAATTGTTACTGAGCTTGAGTGCTGGTTTTCCATTCACAGCACCAACAGATTTATCCTAATCAAAGCATGACTTGGACTAGAATGTCCACATAAGTTGCCTTTGTCTGTCTAGCTACCTGTCTTGCTTCTTTGCTTCATATCTTAGTTTTCACCTTCTGCTGTAAGCTTTCCTGAATGACCCTTCTTTCCTCAGGCTGCTGACATTCAGCACTCTACTTCACCCCCATGGGAGGGATGTTTCATCGTATGTATTTATGGAAGGGAATGAGAATCGTTGACCAAGTAGTAGTCAGTCAGCATGCAGACAGTCGTTTATTTATTTATTGAGTATTTGAATACTATAGCTTTACCCCGACTTGGAAATATGCTGTTGCAGGCAAGGTATTTAATTTTGGTCCATCAGCACATAATAATGTTGTACAGGCCATCTTCTAGCCACTTCAGCCAATGATACATACTATCAAAGCTAGATAGAGGATACTGCTCTGGTGGAAAGCAAGGAAGAAGGGCAGGCCACTGTCTTCTCTTTCATAAGTCTTCCAGTTAGTTCCTCTTGCTTCATCTACTGCCCATTTTTGTTTTGCCAAGACTATTAAGTAAACTATTGGATAAGTACTGTTAATGCTGTCTGTCATCATATCTATGACTCACCTGGTGCTTAACCAGCCTAGCAATATCATTCATTGCTAATTGTATTTGCAATAACAGTTCTTGCAGTGTGGCTACATTACTACCACTTCTAGTGGGTTAGCCAGGCATTTCATTTAGGTTATTTTATACTGCTGACAACTCTCAAAGCATTGATGTAATGCAGCATATAATCACCATGCATCTTCTCCATAAAGTACTGTGTTGTTAATTTATGAGGTTCATCTGCCTAGTATACAAAAGTATGATGATATGTCAGTACTTTGGCAGGAGAGTTTTATACCAGTAAGTTGTTATAATATTGCTAAATGTGTTTGAAAGACCTAATAAATCCCTAAGTCAATATTTGTCATAGTGTATTTCCGACATTCTCATCATATGTTCTTCATTTAATTTCATTGTACTTGGTATGTTTTTATAATCATTCTAACAGTGTTCATATACTAACCCCAGACTGAGACTGAAACTGGTTGAAACTGATTTGTGTTCTACTCTGGTAAACAAATTCAAATAAATGAAATAAGTAGGTATCAGAGTGGTCATGATTTATTAACTATGCCAAATCATGTACAGTTATTTTTTTTCTGATCAAAATTATGTGCATACTATATAATAAATTATATTTTAATTTTAAAATCACTGAAATATAGTGTAACAACTGTTACCTCTTGTAGTAATGAAAGGATCACATTTTGGAATAAGTATTGTTTCAACAACTATATTTTCTGAATACAATGATTGCATCATTAACAAAGAATATACTACATTTGTCAAATTCTAGTCTGGCAAAACAACTGAAATAACAGCTATCCTAACAACCATTTTCAGTTTGTAAAGATCCTCTTTTGGAATAACTGTTGTTTCAATAACTATTTTCTGAATGGCATGATTCAGTTCATTAACACAAAATGTATTACATTTGTCAAATTCTAGGCTGGCAAAGTACTGAAAAGTCTCCAACCAGAAATCAAAGATGTAGCAGAGTATGACATGGATAAGCTCTTTCCATGTTTTGTTGAAGAACTGAGAAAAATTGATGCGTTGCCTGCTTTATTTTTCTTGTAAGTTTGCATCATTATTATACCATGCTGCAATCTTTCTGTTGATAAAAGAAGTAAGTAGCTACAACACTTTTTGATGTAATTTCTGTAAATTCCAGTACTGTCTGTATAGGACAGGGCAGATGTAGTAGTGTTATTTACTGGAGTGCTAAAATCTTAAAATCTTTAGGGGTATCAGGGTACCACCAAAAGAAAAATGCTCAAAAATTTGAAGTGAAGTGGTTACCTGTTGTAATTTCCATAATGTCTGAGTGTCTTAAATGGAGAATAAAAGCATTTCATTTATTATGTGTATTCTGTGTACTGAAGAAACACAGGATGAACAGACTAAAAATAAAATCCTGTCAGTACTGTAACCCCCATGAAGGGAGGTAATGAGAATCACTGACCACGTAGTTGACGTTATGCATATATAAGAACCTATAATGAGAAACTTTAATTTGTTTTTGATAAAAAAAAAAATCACTTCAGTCTGTTTTGGTTCAGAGCAAATGTGTATATATACATATACATAGACACACACACACACACACACACACACACATATATATATATATATATATATATATATATATATATATATATATATATATACATATATATATATATAGAGAGAGAGAGCGATAGATATAAATATATGTAGGTATATATAGATTTATGTCTATATCTATATATAGGTATATCTATATGTCTATATATATATATATATATATATATATATATATATATATGTGTGTGTGTTTGTGTGTGTGTGTATTTGTATTGCAGGGTCATTATTACTTTGAGATATGATGAACTCTGTGTGTTTTCACAGGTTTTGAACATAGTTGTTCTGTAATGGCTATACAATTACATGCATGTTTTTTACTGAGAAGATCAGAGATGATTGGAATAACCTGCTTTAGGGAACTATGGAGTCAAAATAAAGGTTGATTCAGGAAAGTATAGAATGGGCATAAAACTGTGTTACTGGTATGTGAGAAAAAGATAGACATTAATACAATCTATATATTTATTTATTGTGTACCATTTTGCCCGCACTGCCTACCAGTCATTGGCCCATTCTTCCCTTTATGAAATGAGGGTAAGAATGAACTGGGAAGGGTCATCATTAAGGTAGTTATCAGGGTAGTATAATTTTTGCACTTTGGGTCCTTAATATCACTGCATGTATCCTTGTGCTGGGTTTGGCTTGCTAGAGACAGTGTGTCGCTCACTTCTGTGGATGACATAAACCCTCATGGCTACCCTACCTCTCCACCAAAGCTGGTTCTGCCATATGATCTATGATCTATGTCAGGCATTCTGCCATGGGAATAAATAACTGCACATGCGCACCTTACCCTATCAAGAGGGGCGAAACTGCAAAGCTGCATCACTCCTCCCTTTTCTTCTTGCTAGCACTTGGATCACCTGTGTTTTAGTTAGGTGCTTATCCCTCTATGCCATCAAAGCTGGTATTATGGTGTATTTACAGTTATTTTTTGCTAATTCATTCTAAGTTTTTTGCCTATATTGTTAGATAAGACTGTAATTATGCCAAGTTATGCTGCATTCAGAGATTAAGTCTCACTTCTCCTTCTATCTTATACTTAGTTCACCTCTTCCTGTCACATTCCAGCAGTGGTAATGCAAATGCTGCATGGTCCCTTTCTTTGTCAGATAAAAATTCTTGGGGTCGGTAATACCATACCGCCGTTGCAATCTGCTTATCACAGGTTTATGTCTCAAAAAGTGATCCTACTTAATACAAGTGAAGCCCTACAGTACTTTGAAAACACCCTCCTATGATCATGTTTGTTATTCTTTCTACTAAATGTGTTGTATGTAGACAGTTGTGCATAATACATAATTGCTTAGGCAACACAAATCATCAATAAAGCATACCAGTATTGTACTACCTAAGGATTAAGAAATAAAAAGTATACATAATCTACTGCAGAATAGAAGCATTGTTGAACTTACCAAAAATACAACTGACAGAATTCAAATGAGGTATTTTTATACAAATTTTGAGAAAGCAGAATTGTAATCTTTTAAGACTGAATTTTCAAACACCATCAACAAATTATGCCAGTTTTCATTTTTTTCTCAAATTTTATATGACAAATTAAAATTTGTTTGCTGCATTATACACCTCTTTTTGCACGCTTCAGCAAAGTATGAAAAAAATGCATATTCTGTAATGTTTAAAGGAGAATACAAGCATGCCAACATACAGTATAATACTGCAAAGTCTGAATTTCCTGAATCAACTGATATCCAAGAGTTATATTTGCATAAAATAGTAGATAATTACAATTCATTTTTGGACAATGTAGATAAATCAATAACATATCCTTTAAACTCAAAATAATAGCAATTAAACATTTTTTTTGAATGAGATAAAATATTGTGAAATAAATAAAAAACAGCCTTAAAATCCGTTTTCTTCTCAACTCTTGGTGCTGTTGAAATCTGTTTAGACAGCTGGAACAAAATGAAGTTTAGTCTACTGACCAGAGTTTCCATAATAAATAAGAATATTTTCCCAAGTAAATCCATTTTTCTAATAATATAATTGTATGCATTCCCTCAGACTGCATTAAATCAGTCATTTTTTTTGTCTTTTCTTTGAGACTGTAACCCCAAGGTTGAATATGCACAAACTGAAGGACCCTAAATATAAAGGCAGGTTTGACAATTCCAAACAAACAGTTACACCATCTCTTGCATAATTCCTGATGATTTCAGAACATATTTGTAATTCATCCACATGTCTGCCTCCTTGGGTAAGAGTGTTGAGGTCTTATAATTCAAATGAATAGTAATTATTTAACTTTGCATTTTGTAGATTGAATGATAGCAGATTTTACAAATATAATAACTGTCATGATACATCTGATTTGGCACTCAAAATTGTGTAGATAAACTTGGGTTTATTCTTGGAACCACAATGACAAAAGACCAATGATGTCTTGTTCTTATGTTCACCAAATGTTTTTTATTCCACAATAAATAGCATAAAATCTCTTAGTGCCTCGGCCGCATCCAGCCTTTACATTGTAAAAATCTCATTCATCAAGTTCTCCTTTTATATACACAACATTACTTAATTAATCAGTTACACCCAATTATCTAAAAATCAATGAAAGAAACTTTTTCTTAAAGCTAAAATATTTTAAACAAAGCTTTGCCAGTTGCATTCTTTATTTAAACCATCAGGTTGTAAAGTATTATATTTAATAATAAAAATCAATTCTCTTTTCCTAAGTAAGTGTTTTAACATTTCCCCACTGGCAAAATATTGTAAAACCTACTCTAAAACTGTTAATTTTAAATTGTTGGTATCTCCTAGATGTACTTTATTAAAATGTTCCGCTACGGGACTTATAACTTTGTTTTTCTTAATGTCCCTGATATGCTCTTTTATTTTTTCACTTAAACTTCTTTTGGTTTCACCTATATGCTAGTTAGAGAAAATTCCTTGAGTTTCAAACTTCTTATCATTTATTTTATCAAAAGTTGGCACTGTAAATTGGCAAATCAAACATTTTCCACATGGAAAAGTTCCTAATCCTGTTGGACTTTTAGTAATTTTTTCTTTTGGTTTACTGTATTTGCTGTGAACAAAAAAAGTCCTTTAAATTCTGTCCTCTCTGAAAGGAAAACCCTAATTCTATTTGTGAAAGTGAAGACACTTCTTTTTTATATGCTTCCAATACCCCTTTAATAATTCATTTAACCTATCTGAAAAAGGGTGTATTTAGTAACAAAAAATAATGCACTATCCATTGATATTTTATTTTTACAATTTTCTTAATTTTTATTATATAAATTTCCACTAGTGACTTTGGAACTTCCATATATTTTAGCATAACTATCTAACACTATGTCTTGTTTATAGCCCGTTCTTAAAAAACATATCTATGGCTTTCTCAGTTTCCTTCCATGATTCATTCTTATCACTACATAGTCTCTTTATCCTTAGTAATTCTCCATAAGGAATAGAAGTTAAAGTATGAGATGGATGGCAACTAGTGGCATACAGCATCAAGTTAGACTGATTGAATTTTCTATGTATACTAGTTTTAATCCTACTTTTCATTTTTCCTTCTAAAGTAATATCCAGAAAATGTACCACTAGTCCCACTTCTGCCCCATCAAATTGAATTTCATATTCATTATTGTTTAGGTACTGCAGAAATTCTGGTACCTCTTCTTTGCTTTGGCTTTGCTTGTTTTAGCTTTAAGAAAAGTTTCTTTCATTGATTTTTAGATAAATGGGTGTAATTGATTAAGTAATGTTGTGTATATAAAAGGAGAACTTGATGAATGAGATTCTTACTCTGTAAAGGCTGAATGCGGCTAAGGCACTAAAAGATTTTGTGCTATTTATTGTGGAATAAAAAATGTTTGGTGAACATAAGAACAAGACATCATTGGTTTTTGTCATTGTGGTTCCAAGGATATTTCGCAACTGTGGTTTTATATAAACTTGGGTTTATGTTTGAGTCCAAAATATATCTATACCTTACTGATAATCTGCATAGTATAAACAGTAGGTCCTTAATATTAAATAACTAAAGGAAAATATTCTCCTTCATGTTTTAAAAGATCACAAAATTGTCTCAGTTGCTGATGTTAACATACATTTATAAATATACTATACATACTCAAAAGTTCATCTTATACAGGTTGTGCTTTACAACAAAGACACACAGTATAACTGCTTACAAGTACAGGAAAACTTTACAGAAAATTAGACCATGTGGCAAAAATATCACAGGGGCATTACTTAACAAGATAGACCCATGCCTCAGGAAAGCAGTGGGCTGACTGCTTGGAGTAAACAATGCAACAGATTGTGAAAACTGTGGAAAGAAAGACTGATAATGATAATGTTTAGCCTTGATCTTTTTTACATTTGCATTTACTTGCATCAGTGAGCTTTTTTAGCTGCTGCTTAAAGCTTTTAAGAGCAGACAGTGCTACTCTACTGTCCTTTAGAACTGAGTTCCAGCAAGCTGAATCAATTTTGTAGAAGGTGTTTTCAGTAGTGGTAAGTATAAATGGGGAACTTACTATCTGAAAAGCATCGCTTGTACTAAGACAATGAGTCAGTTTTATGATATTTAATAGGTTTTTAAGGTTATGTAGTAACTTTCAGATGACAATTGTGATTGTAGTAACAAGTCTGCTGACACCACAGGAATGCTATTGCTGGTAGTTTTAAATATTGTGCAAAGGGATTTCTTAAACTTCTGCACTGATACTACTACTCAGGTGAGTAAGCTAAGCAACACATCAGCAATGAAGGGGATCTGTACAGTCATAAGAACTGTACTAACTGCTGGTGAATAGTTTTGATCCCATTACTTATGTAGGTGGGACCATTCTGCATTGCACTTAGTGTCATATGTCTGAATAACATGATCCAAGGGGTCCCTTGTAGGTATCCTCCATGCACAGAGTACTATGATTGATGAATGAGGTAAGACTGCATTCTGGGTCTTACCATACTGTGAAGCTGTCTTTATGATTCTCTAAGGATTTTGGCATGCAAGTCTAGTGCATACCCAATCCTACTCCGTGGGGAACAGTGATCATTAATTCCACTCTATGTTTTATAAATCTTCATGTCTGATAGCTGCACTGCAAATGTTAGGATGTTAATCAAGTAAACAGCAACATGTTGCTCACCTTGTAATCAACTTTTTTAATTCTCTGTGGTGTAACGTAACTTTTTCCATCCAGAAAGTAAACTGTTACATGTAAACAGTCTTGTTTGAATATTTATGGTTTACTATTTCTTATATTGATCATGCAGATTCATTTGCTTATAATTAAGATTACAATCCCTGCCAAGAAATCAAACATATTCCATTTGTAAGGCAGCTACTTGTTTGTTAAATTTACAGTTTCTGTGAACTCTGATAATTCCATAAAGTTTTCCAGTAGTTACCATGGGATCAGTCCATTGTGAATATTTTAAAAACTGCTGTTATTTTCTGTTTTAAGAATGTGTTTATATTGTTTCTTCTGCCTTAGTAGACATATCTTATGGAAATGATCCAGGTCTGAAAACCTAGAAACCATGAAACATGAATAGTAGCTGTTGTGAATTTTAGCAAACATATCTCTTCTTTAAGTGGTGACTCAAGCTTTGCAAGCACTTTTCTTCTAGAGCCCCTTTTTCATGGAAGTATTTATATATCTCTCAAGTAATTTTATTTATCTGACTTCTTTCAAGCAGACTAGAGCTAGTTTGTACCTCTTTCACTGTTGCCAAACTTAATGTTTCCTTTTGTTCCATTTGAACAACTTTCACATCAATAGCTTCCACTGGGTTTATATATTCTTCCATGTAAACATTTTAGTACAAAATTATAGGTTCATAGGTGTGTACTAGGCTAATGGCCCTGGAGCCTTTACAAGCCTAACCCATAGAGGTGCCCTGGCATTGTGCCACCCGACATTAATTTGGTGTGCCTCTATCAAGCAGAGCCACTGGAGTGATCCCTGGGGTGAACTTTCTATTTCCCATCCACTCATCAACATTTCTCTTGAAGTGGGCCAGTGAGGTGCTTTGCTTGACATGTATGGGAAGTCTATTCCAGAGCATGGGCAGTCTCTGGGTTATGAACCTGTCCTTCCAGCATGTTCTGTTGATTGTGGTAATGAGGTTGAGGTCTCTGGAGCATGTGGTGTGGAGGGATTGGGATTTATTTAGCTATAGCATTTCTAACAGTGCTGGGTCAGACATGGCTTTGCAAGTCAAGCAGAGATCACCTCTTAGTAGACAATATGAGACAGAGAATAGCTGGAGTTTTTTGAGTCTGTCTGTGTAGGACATGTGTTTAAGGCCTAGGATCCTCTTCATGAGGTACTTTTGTGGCCTTTCCAGCTGTTGCATGTGCCCAGTGAGGTACATTCCAAATGGGGCATTATACTCGATGACTTGCCTAATGAGGGAAGAGTAGAGAGAGAGAGAGAGAGATGATGACCTCTTTCTTCCTGGATGCAAAACCCTTGGTAATGAGATGTTTCACATAGAAAGACGTTCTGACCACAGTGGCAATGTGGTGGTCAAAAGAGAGGCTGCTGTCAACCTGTATGCTCAGATCTCTTATAATGCCTTCAGTGTTCAGTGGGCTCCCATTAATGTGGTAATTAGTGTGAACTGAGTATTTCTCAAAGGGGATAACAATGCATTTTTTGACATTAAGCTTAAGGCCATGGCTTCAAAACCAGTCATTGGTCTCAGTGAGGCCTTTCTGTAGGATCCACAAAACGAAGCCAGCAAGTGTGGAAGGTGTAAACAACATTCAACCCAAAGGAAAAATCCAGTGGGTTACAAAAGTAAATATGAAATAAATCCAAACCGGTTTCGGCTCAACAGAGCCTTCTTCAGTGGACACAAGCAGTAAAAACCAAACAAACAAAAGCAACTCAATATATAAGTGTATATATACACCTGGTAATTAGCAACATAACCAATCACAATAATGAAACAATAAATAATGATAATTAGTCATTAGGTTAAAATTGATCATTAAGACCAGGTGGAAACAGGGCTCCCAGTTTTACTATCCATTTCTTTTCTTTGAAAGTAAGCAACTCATGCCAACTGTCTTTGTCTTTACAAATCCCATTAATGTGGTCAATAATCACAAATTTAAAAGAAGCAGTAATATGTTTCAAAGTATGTTTAAATAAGGCGTTGTTGGGACGTTTATTTTTGATACCACTAAGATGTTCACAAATTCTCAAGCGAAAAGCTCGAGAAGTCTGCCCCACATAGAATGCGGAACAAGTACAGGTCACCAAATAGATGACCCACTTAGTGCTACAATTGGCCCACATCTTTATTTTAAAAACCTCAGAAGTGTTTTTACTGGTGAATTCACGAGTATTAGAAATCCGCATACAGTATGCACAGTGACCACATGAGAAACACCCTAATACAGGACCCCCTGTCAAGGAGATTTGGTTGAAAACTGTAGAACCTTGAACAGACTTTTTATAATGACTAAGCCTTGAGCCTATATGCCCCTTCTAAAGAAAAACATCTCTCCTCAAGAAAAGGATGAAGTCTCTCTTCGGCCAACAAAACATTCCAATGTCTCTGAATAATGTTAACAAAACCTTGAGTATTACGTCCATAAGTAGTAACCAAATGCAAAGGCTGTGTGACCCCATTATTATTGTGATGTTTATAACGTAGTAGATCTTGCCTATTAAAATTAGAGGCCCATTGTTTAGCCTGATTAATGGTCCCTGGACGATAGCCCCTCTCTAAAAATCTACAGGCAAGATCATCACATGTTTTAACATAAGATGATTGATTAGAGCAGATCCTCTTTGCTCTTAAAAATTGGGATTTGGGTATATTTTGGATGATATGTTGTGGGTGGATGCTGGAAGCATATAATAAAGAGTTATATTCAGGAAATTTTCTGAAAATAGTGGTGGACAATGTATTGTCAGCATTTCTGGTGATTTCCACATCCAGAAAAAACATCTTGGATTTGTGGAAAGACATTTTAAATTCAATGCCCCATACATTGTTATTAAGATAATTAAGAAACTCTTTAAGATAGTCCTCATCAGCCCTCCACACCAACCAACAATCATCCAAATAACGACACCAAATGTCCATTTCACACATATAAATGTTGTGATTCGGATCATAAATGATAATCTCCTCAATGTATGCCATGAAGAGATCAGCATTGATGGGTGCAAAGGATGCACCCATCGCTGTCCCTTTCTTTTGCCAAAAACACTGATTACGAAAGTAAAAAACATTACTAGTAAGTACATATTCTGTTAGGCATATCAAAAAGGTATTAAATCCAGGTCTATAAAGCCCCGATCTGTTCAGCCAATAATCCAAAGCCTGTAGACCTGCCCAATGTGGAATATTGGTGTATAGAGAGGTGATATCTAGAGTGCATAATAACCAACTAGATTCAAGTTGTGTGTCATTAATTAAGTCCAAGAATTGGGTAGTGTCTTGAATTCTAGATCTAATGTGTGAGAGCAAAGGTTTGAGATGATAAGTCAAATATTCTGAAAGAGGTTCAGTAATGGACCCATGTCCCGAAACAATGGGTCGACCTGGTGGGTTAGTGGCATGTTTGTGTATCTTTGGCAAGAGATAAAGATATTGTTTTTTGGGGGATGTAACCGTGAGTTGTTCCTTAATATATGTTGTAATAATCCCCTCCTCTACTGCTTGCGTCAGAAACTGACTTATTTTGTGTTGAAATTGGGGAGATGGATCCAAAGACATATGCATATAATAATCTTTGTCCCCTAGTTGTCTCATAGCCTCAGTATTGTAAGCCACCTCATCTAAAACCACCACAGCTCCCCCTTTATCAGCTTGAATAATAACCAAGTTCTCATTGTTAACAAGTTCTTCAAGACTAAGTACCTCATCCTTAGACAAATTATTATACAGTGTAGAAAAATCCTTAAGATGACAATGCAAATCATTTAGCAGATTTTTCAAAAAAACACCCACTAAATGAACCATGGGTGGATTAAAAGTAGATTTTTTGAACTTAAATTCACCGACAGTATCGTCAGTATGGTCAGCAAAAAACACTTTGAGATTTAACATCCGACAAAAATTGGCCACATCCTGGGCCAAAACATATTCAGAGACAAAAAAAATGGGAACGAAGTTGAGTCCTTTATTTAACAACTTAATCTGTGTGTTAGTAAGCTCGACAGAAGAAATGTTGTGTACATTACATGGACTGTTCAATGTTCTATCATCATCTTCAAAAGATTTTCGAGACCCTGTTTGGGTCTGTCTTTTCTTGTGTTTGTGCCCCCCTCATCTAATTCTGTACCTAAAGGGTGCGGACAATTAGTCTTTTTGGCATTCGGTGACATATCTGTAAGGTTAGCTTCTGAATCACCTTCAGTATTGGACGAAGTGTCCTCCCCAGAAGTACAACTGGAAGAATTCACACTTTTCTTAAGAATAGATTTCGGTCTCTTTCTTTTGGGAGTAGAAAATCTCTTGTCATTATTGGAATTATCCCTAGGTAATTTAAATGACACATTTTTTGAGGTATCAAAAGGTTTACCTCTTTCATAGTCACCTACATCCCTAAAGAATTTTTTAAGTTTCCTTTCTTTCAAACTAGATTCTAACTTAGATAGATCTGTCGTTAATTTCTTAACTTGTGACGGAAAAGAATCACATGTTTCAAAATTGCTAGTCTCCATACAGATAGTTTCTAAGTCTTTAATCCCTGTATGAACCTTACGTTCATAAAAATCAGCCAGGGCATCAACAAATTTTAATGAAGCTAATTGTTGGATCTGGCCCCAATCGTCTAATAATTTCTCATCAATATTGGATACCAGGGGTTGTACTCTCACCCTTAATCCATGTGGGGTAATCTTTTTTTGTTGATACGCCCTTGTCAATCTCCTCTCCGGTCCAGCTGGTGAATCTGGGAATCTTGAGGCAATGTTATAACTGCCTCATGTACACAGACAACCCTCTCCTCCTCCCACATAACACAAATACTTGCGAGAGATGCAGCTATTTAGCCAAACTGGAGGCTGAGCTCTCTCAACTCAGGACTGGCAAGACCAGACAGGAGGAGAAGGCAACTACACACACCACAAAACCAGCCTCACATAATGCTACCACTCCACTGAATCAAACACATAAACACACAAAGACATACTCGGAGGTTCTGAGTAAAAATTTACCTAAACAGCAGAGGCCTCCAAAGCAGACACCCAAACAACTGCTACATCAAGACACCCCACAAGCAACACATAAGCGACAAAAGCAGTGTGCAAAGCAGTCACAGCCCTTAAGGCCAAATACAACACCAAACATACTTGTCATAGGTGACTCCATAGTCAGACACACTGGCGTCCCACTCACCAGGCTGAACAAGCAGTGGGTCACAGTAAGCTGCCTATCGGGCACTAGAATCTGCCACATAACACAAACACTAGGGTCACTAGACGGCAAGTACAAATATGACACAGTCATTGTCCATGCTGGTGTGAGCGACCTGAGGCATACCTCCCTGGACTACATGAAAAGAGACATAGAGCAGCTCTCTGATTATGTAGCCCAGGCAGGTATGACCCTAACCCTGAGCAGTATCCTTCCTTCACCAAGAATGATGCCACAATATAGAGACAAGATGATCAGCTTTAACAATTGGCTTAATGTCTGGTGTCATTCAAAGGGGATCCAGTGTCTGTCTGCCTGGGATGACATGCTTGACAAGCCACGCTGCTTCAAGGACGGCTTGCACCTGTCACCCCTGGGATTCGGATATTGGCTAAGGCTCTTGCCACCCCATAGTGCCTTTTTAGGCAAGGCTCAAATTCTAAACCTACCACCCTAGAAAACAAAAATGGGAAGAAACTGAGGGTAATGCTGCTCAATGGCAGAAGTCTAAATCTCAAAATGCACGCACTCGAGGCCCTTCTCAGTATGGGGAACATCGATGTCTGTGCTGTAACTGAAACCTGGTTCAAGGCTCCTGAGAGCACCCCGGCACTATTAGGTTTTACCTCATATCATGCGTTCGGCCCCAAAACCGGACCACACCACAAAAGGAGGGTGTATCCATATTCATAAAGGATACCCACACCTCCAGGTTGGTGGCAACGCACGAAGCTTCGGAAACCATCCAGGTGCAACTAACCATAGGCAAAACTGCTCTACAAATGGTAACATGCTACAGGCCACCCTCTCAAACTCAGGAACCCCACACAGCCTTCCTGAAGACACTGGAGGGCATAAATGTATCTCCAAACACCATCATATTGGGTGACTTCAACTTCCCGAATATAGACTGGGAATATTACTCAAGCCCTAACTTTCTAGCCCAACGGTTCCTGGAGTTCATAAATTCAAATGCCATGGAACAGCTAGTCACTGTTCCCACGAGAGGAGAAAATATACTAGATCTCATTGTCACAAACATGGGGACAAAATGCTCCACACTGGAAGTATATCCCTCATTGGTGAGATCTGATCATAAACTAATCTCACTGGAAATCCACATCCCGCCCCCACCCCAAACAAAAAAGACCATAGTGAAGAACTTCTATAAAGCAAACTTCACACTACTCAAGACTGGTGTGGTATCCTTCAAGGCCCCTGAGCCAGTGGAAACCACAACCCAAGCTGCGGAAGCCCTTACAAATGCCTTCTATGAACACCTCCAGGACTGCACGGATCAGGCAATCCCAAATAAAACCAAGACTCTTTCCACAAAGGGCAAACGTCCAGTCTGGTGGACCCCAGCCATTAACAAACTTTACAATAAGAGGAGAAAGCTATTACATGATAGAACAAAATCCATAAAGGAAGTCACCCTGATCATTATTAGTAAAAAATACGAGCACTCATAAAATCAACTAAGGCCAATTTTGAGAGAAAAATTGCCATGGATTCAAGGACTATCATAAGGCCATTTTCAGCTATGTTAGGAACCTGGGTGGAAACTCCCAGATACTCTCAGAATTAGTCCAAAATGATACAAAAATCACTGAACCCAAAGACATTGCCAACATACTGGCAGACAGGTTCAGTGCAAACTTCACCCCCTCTCCCCTAAAGGAGAGATAACTATCCCAGCCGAGTGTAGCCTCCTGGACATCTCAAATGCGCAGGTGAAAGCTGCTCTCTCTAAAGCTAAAAACACAGCATCAATGGGACGGATGGTGTCCCGGCTGTGTGCTACCTGAGCTAAATGAGGAATTAAACCCGCACATAAGGCAGCTGTTTAATCTCAGCCTTACCACAGGATACGTGCCCAAGGAGTGGCGTACGGCAACTGTGGTCCCACTCCACAAAGGCGGCACCTCTACGGACCCTGGTAATTACCGCCCCATAAGCTTAACAAGTCTAGTCTGCAAAGCTATGGAGAGGATCATAATGGAGCTCATAAACAAAGATATAGGGGACTTGCAGACATTGGACCCGACCCAGTTTGTCTTTGTCAAGGGAAGATCATGCCTTTTGAACTTGTTCGACTTCTTCGAAACAGTCACCAAGGCCATTGATGAGGGAAAGGCAGTCCATACAGCCTACCTTGACCTTGTAAAGGCTTTCGACACAATACCCCACTCGGGTATTGTAGAAAAACTTACCAGCTTAAATGTAAACCCATATGTCACAAGATGGGTTGCAAACTGGCTTAAGGACAGAACCCACAGGGTTAGAGTTGCTGGCGCTGTGTCAGACTCCAAGCCAGTCACAAGTGGTGTCCCACAGGGCTCGGTCCTTGGCCCCTATTGTTTGGCATCTACTTCTCAGAAGTACAGGCCAACATGGGAGGACTTTGGCTGACAAAGTTTGCAGATGACTGCAAACTGGGCCATAGTGGAAAGTGCATCGGACACGGATATCCTTCAGAAGGGACTCACGGAAACAGATAGCTGGTGCCAGAGCCATGGCCTGAAGTTAAACACCAAAAATGTATAGTCATACCCTTCGGGAAAAACAAGGTAACCCCAAGCTACCATATAGGTGGCAATCCACTAAGCACAGAAGAGGTTATCAGGGACCTGGGGACCCAGGTTGACAGTGGCCTTTCTTTTGACACTCATGTTGCTAAAGTGGTTAGAAAGACCTTCTACATTGCCCACCTGATCATGAAGGGATTCACATCCAGATCTAGTGAGGTCATTGTTCCCCTGTACTCTTCACTTATCAGACCAATGATCGAGTACAATGCCCCATTCGGGATGTATCTCACCCGACATCTGCAGCAATTGGAGAGACCCCAAAAGTTCCTCACCAAAAGGATAAAGGGACTCCAAAATCTGTCATATGCTGCCAGATTGAAGAAACTCCAGCTCTATTCAGTCGCATACTGTCTGCTCAGAGGTGACATATGCCTGACATACAAGGCCATGTCCAACCCGGAATTAATGGACATGCTCCACCTCAAAAAATCCAAATCCACCAAAACCACTAGAGCAAGCGACTTAAACCTTAGCACGGATATAAATAGGACGTGCTGGAGGGATAGATTTATCACTCAGAGACTCCCTATGCTGTGGAATAAAATCCCGGTCCATGTGAGGCAGAGCACCTCGCTGACTCTGTTCAAGAGAAATCTAGACCTGTGGATGGGAGATCGTAGGTTTACCCCGGGAATCATCTCTGTGTCACTGCTGGACAGAGGCACAACAAACTAATGGGCACAGTATTTTTTCATATAATTTTTTCATATTTCGTCTAAGTGTCCGTCGGTTGAAGGAAGCACAGGCTAAACAAGCTGGCACGTCGTGGTCTGGGCCTAAGCAAGGAAGGCAGTAAGAGTGGAAATCCTTATGAGGTATTTGTTTCCCACAAGTTAAACAATTATTTACTTTGTCTGACATCGGCTGAGGCAGAAAGAGTCAACAGGGTAGCTTTTAGAAGTCTTCGGTAGATGAAATCTCTGGATCTGACCGATCGGCACTTGCGAACAGCTTCTGCTTCGGGCACCGCACGGCAAGAAAGACTGAGGAAAATGGCATCGGCTGATGCCTTTATACCCCAGGAGCTATGACGTCGGGTGAAGTGCGACATCAGCCGAGGCCAGACCCAGACTTTGGAATCCGGCCGACCGAAGGGCTGCCTGAGGCAGGACAACCCATATGTTATGACTGCAGATGCATACCTATCGGACATCTACATTTATGGTAGGTACAAAACTGTACTTTCATAGGTTCATAGGTTCATACTAGGCTATCTGCCCTAGGGCATTTATAAGCCTAGCCAGAATGTGTTTGGCTTTCGCCACCCATTTTAAATTTATTTTGCTATGCCCTTTTTCGAGGTTAGTATACTGTGCCTCTGTCTAACAGTGACATAGAAGTGATACCGGGTAAACCTACGATCTCCCATCCACTCATCAAGATTCCTCTTGAAGAGAGTCAATGAGGGACTCTGCCTAACCTGGACTGGGATTTTATTCCAGAGTGAAGGGAGCCTCTGGGTTATGAATCTGTCCCTCCAGCATGTCCTGTTTATTTCAGTGCTGAGGTTCAAGTCTCTCGAGCGCGTAGCTCAATGGGATTTGGATTTTCTGAGGTGCAGCATGTCCATTAATTTCGGGTTGGACATGGCTTTATACGTCAGGCACAGATCGCCTCTGAACAGGCGGTATGCCACTGAGTAGAGCTGGAGTTTCTTTAACTGGGCAGCATATGGCATCTGTTTGAGCCCTTTGATCCTCTTTGTGAGGTACTTTTGGGGTCTTTCCAGTTGCTGCAGGTGTCTGGTAAGGTACATCCCAAAAGGGGCATTGTACTCAATTATAGGCCTGATGAGGGATGAGTAAAGAGGCATGATGACCTTCCCTGATCTAGATGTGAATCCCTTCATGATTAGGTGGGCTATATAAAATGTTTTTCTAACCACTTTGGCCATGTGGTTGTCAAATGAGAGATTGCTATCAACTTGGGTCCCCAGGTCCCTAATTACTTCTTCTGTACTTAATGGATTACCACCTATGTGGTAATTTGTGGGCACTTTGTTTTTGCCAAAGGGGATGACTATACACTTTTTGGCATTCAGCTTGAGGCCATGGTTCTGGCACCAGTTGTCTGTTTCTATGAGGCCCTTTTGCAGGATGCTTGTGTCGGCTGGAGAGTCTATTATGGCGCCCAGTTTGCAGTCATCTGCGAACTTGGTCAGCCACAGTCCTTCCGTGTTGGCCTGTACCTCCGAGAAATATATACCGAACAAGAGAAGTCCCAGGACTGAGCCTTGTGGGACACCACTTGTAACTGGTTTGGAGTCTGACATGGCCCCAGCAATTCTAACCATGTGGGTTCTGTCTTTGAGCCAGTTTGCAATCCATCTAGTGACATAGGGGTTTATATTTAAGCTGGTGAGCTTATCTATAATGCCCGAGTGGGGTATTGTATCGAAGGCTTTTGTGAGGTTCAGGTAGGCTGTGTGGACCACCTTCCCCTCGTCAATGGCCTTGGTGACTGTTTCAAAGAAATCAACCAGGTTTAAGAGGCAGGATCTTCCCTTAACAAAGCCGAACTGAGTAGGATCCAGTGTCTGTAGGTCCCCAATATCTTTATTTATGAGGTCCATGATGATCCTTTCCATAGCTTTGCAGACTAAGCTAGTCAGGCTTATGGGGCGATAGTTTCCAGGATCTGTTGAGGCACCACCTTTATGGAGAGGGACCACTGTTGCTGTACGCCACTCTTTGGGCACATATCCTGTAGTAAGGCTAAGACTGAACAGTAGTTTTATATTTGGGTTTAGCTCTTCTTGGAGTTCATGTGGGCGCAGCCGGGACACCGTCTGGTCCCATTGATGCTGTGTTTTTGCTTTGGAGAGGCTCTTACCTGAGCATCTGACATGTCAGGGGGGCAGCACTCTGCTGGGATAGATATTTGCCCTTTTGGTGGGGAGGAGGGGAGAAGTTTGCACTGAACCTGTCAGCTAGGATGTTGGCAATGTCTGTGGGTTCAGTGTATTTTTTTGTCATTATGGACTAATTCTGAGCATATCTGGGAATTACCACCCAGGTTCCTAACATAACTAAAGAAAGCCTTGTGATTATTCTTAGTATCCTGTGCAATTTTTCTCTCGAAGCTGGCCTTAGACAATTTTATGAGTGCCCGTAGTTTTTTGCTAATACTGATCAGTGATGCCTTCCCTTTTTGGGATTTTGCTCTATCATTTAGTAGCTTCCTCCTTCTATTGTATAGTTTGTTTATGGCTGGGATCCACCAGACAGGACGTCTGCCTTTGGAGGATTGGGTCTTGGTTTTATTTGGGATCGCATGATCCATGCATTCCTGAAGGTGTTCATAGAATGCATTTATAAAGGATTCTGCGGTCTGGGCCATATTTTCCACAGGCCGGGGCTTTGAAGGATTCCACCTCGGTTTTAAGGAGTGTGAAATTTGCTTTAGAGAAGTTTTTCACTGTGGTTTTCTGGGCAGAGGATGGGGTCGGGATGTGAATATCCAGTGAGATTAGTTTATGGTCAGATCTTACCAGTGAGGGATACACTTCTGGTCTGGAGCATAGAGTCCCCATGTTGGTAATGATCAGGTCCAGTATGTTTTCCCTCTTGTGGGAGTGGTAACAAGTTGTTCCATAGCATTTGAGTTTATAAATTCTAGGAACCTTTGGGCTAGGGTGTTGGAGCTAGAGTAATGCTCCCAGTCTATGTTTGGGTAGTTGAAGTCACCCAATGTTATGGTGTTTGGAGAGACCTTCATATTTTCCAGTGTTCTCAGGAAGGCCGAGTGGGATTCCTGGGTTTGGGAGTGTGGTCTGTAGCAGGCTATAAAATGGAAGGCAGTTTTACCCACTGTTAGTTGCACATGGATAATCTCTGATGCTTCGTGCTTTGCCACCAACCTGGAGGTGTGGGTATCTTTGATGAATATCGATACTCCCTCTCCTTTTGTGGTTCAGTCCAAGTTTTGGGGCCGAAAAGCATGGTATGAGGTATAACCTGGTAGTGCTGGGGTGCTGTCAGGAGCCCTGAATCAGGTTTCTGTTACTGCACAGATATTGATGTTCTCCATGCTAAGGAGAGTTTCGAGTGCGTGCATCTTGAGGTTTAGACTTCTGGCATTGAGTAGCATTACTCTTAGTTTCTTATCCCTTGTGATACCTATGGAGGTGGGTTTGTCTTTTGAGCCTTGCCTAAAAAAGGCACTATGGGGGTAGCAAGAGCCTTTGCCAATATCCGAAAGCCCAGGGGTGACAGGTGCAAGCCGTCCCTAGCGAAACATTGTGGCTTGTCGAGCATATCATCCCAAGCTGACGGGCATTGGATCCCCTTTGAATGACACCAGTACTTAAGCCAATTGTTGAAATTGATCATCTTGTCTTCATATTGTGGCATCATTCTTGGTGAGGGTAAGATGCTACTCAAGGTCAGGGTCATACCGGCCTGGGCTACATGCTCAGAGAGCTCCTTTATGTCTCTTTTCATGTAGTCCAGGGAGGTAGGTCTCAGGTCATTCACACCAGCATGGACAATGACTGAGTCATATTTGTACTTGCCTTGGAGTGACTTGAGTGCTTGTGTGATGTGGCGGATCCTAGCGCCCGACAAGCTGCTCACCATGATCCTCTCCGTCAGCCAGACTCCCTATGTGTTGGCCTGGACATCTGAGAAGTAGATGCCAAATAGGAGAGGACCCAGGATTGATCCCTGTGGGATTCCACTCGTAACTGGTTGGCAGTCTGTGATGGAGTCTGCTACTTTTACACTGTGAGTTCTATCTGTGAGCAAATTTGCAACCCACCTAGTGATATAGGGGTTGATGCCTAGTTTGGTGAGTTTATCAATAATTCCTCAGTGGGGAATGGTAGCAAAGGCCTTGGCCAGATTGAGGTAGGCTGTATGAGCTGCCTTGCCCTCATCCACAGTTCTGGTGACAGACTCAAAGAAGTCAACCAGGCTGAGCAGGCATGATCTACATTTCACAAAACCAGATTGAGTGGGATCTAGAATTTGGAGATTCCCTATATCCTTGTTAATTAGGTCCATGATGATGCACTCCATAGCCTTACATGTCAGACCCATCAGGCTAATGGGGCAATAATTCTCAGGGGCTGTAGTCATTCCCCCTTTATGGAGAGGGATGACTGTAGCAGTGCGCCATTTGGTAGAGGCAAAGCTTGAGGTGAGGCTGCGATTGAACAGGGCACACAGATGTGATGCCAGTTCACTTTTATGTTCATGTAGAACACATCCAGGGATCTTGTCAGGTCCCATGGAAGCTGTATTCTTGGCCTAGGCAATGCAGCTTTAACTTGTGTTGCAGTAATGCTGGGTGACTGGCATTCCTCTGGTATTGCGACTGGTCCTTTGTGGGAGGGAGATGGGTAAAGTTGGCACTGAATCTGTCGGCCAGTATGTCGGCAATATCTGTTGTCTCAGTATTGGAGGTACCATTGTGCAGGCTTTGTGGTTGTTTTTAGTGTCTGCCGCAATTCTTTCTTCATAGCTTGCTTTAGAGGTTTTGATAAGGGATCTCAACTTTTTGTTGAGGCTAATAAGGGAGTTTTTCCAGTCTTGAGACTTCACCTTGTTCTGCAACAGTTTCTTCCTTCTATTGTAGAGTTTATTAATGGCAGGGGACCATGAGTGGGTTCCTTTTTTTGGAGGAGAGCATCTTGGTTCTTTTGGGTATGACTAGTTCCATGCATTTAAAAAACAGAATCCACCAAGCAGAGTCAGGGAACACCAAATTACCATCCAAGTTTATTCCACAAAAGGTTAGCACTTTCGTCTGGCATCTGTAACCAGACTTCATCAGACCATGTTCCATGCATTTATGTACATGTTCATACAGTGCATTATTGTATGATTCGGCAGTTATACATCTATTTTCCATTGACATGGGTGCCATGAAATTAGCCACCTCTATTTTTAGTAGCCCAAAGTCAGCATTGGAGTAGTTTTTCATGGTGGTTACCTTTGCGGGGGATGTGGTTGAGATGTGGATTTCCATGGTGATTAGTTTGTGGTCATATCTAACCAGGGAGGAATTGACTATTGGTGTAGAGCAACAATTGCCCATGTTAGTAATAACCAGGTCAAGGATATTGCTTCCTCTAGTGGGGGTAAGAATGAGCTGGTCCAAGGCATTGGAATTGATGAATTCCAGGAAGTGTTTGGCCAGTGTACTGGTGCATGAGTAGTTTTCCCAGTTTATGGAGGGGTAGTTAAAGTCACCTAGTATGAGTGTGTTGGGTTGGACCCTAATAGTTTCCAGGGTGCTTAGGAATGTGGATTGAGAGTCTTGGGACATGGTTGGGACCTATAGCAGGCTACAACCTGAATCGCCATCTTACCCAATGTTAGTTGTCCCTGAAGTATCTCAGCTACATTATGCTGGGCTACTAGTCTGAAGGGGTGTATATCCTTTATGAATATGGAAACACTACCACATTTGGAGCTTCAGTCCATGTTCTGGGGCCGAAAGGTTTGGAATGAGTTATAGCCTGGTAGCATAGGGGTGCTTTCTGCTGCTTTAAACCAGGTCTCTGTTACAGCACAAAGGTCGATGTCCTCCATTTTGAGGAGTGCTTCAAGCAAGTGCATCTTGAGATTGAGACTTCTAGCACTGAGCAGCATGACCCTCAGATTGCATTTATTTATAGCTGTTATGGTGGTAATTTGGTATTTTGCACATCACCTAAATAAGGCACTAAAGGGGTGGCAAGAACCTTAGCCAGTATCCGAAAACCCAGGGGTGACATAAGCAGGCCGTCTCTGTCCAAGCATCAAGGTCTGTCAATCATGTCATCCCAAGCAGACAGGTACTGGATCCCGTTAGAATGCTTGAAAAACTGTGTTTAGTCATTAAGATAACTTTACTCCCCATGTGAACTTCAGAATTCACAGGCTGGCCTATTGTAATCATTTGTTCAATGACTGGGTTACATTTCTGTAGAGTTAATGTTTTTGCACTTGGTAAATAAACCTTTTGCTCTTGAAACTGATCTTTTCCTCAATAACACAGTATGTGAATAAGCAGTGCTAAGTTTCTTTTCATCTCTTTTAACACAAACTTTTGATGCAGATTTCTTTTTCCACTTTACAGGACCTCTATATCTGTCTCATTCTTTGATAAATATTAGATATTCTTGCCTAATGCTTACCTTTAGAAGCTTTGTACTGTTTATCTGTTTATTTACTATTGCACCTGTAACATGATTTAGCCTTGCGGCTTTCTGAACTTGGGATCAGGCCCATAGTGTGAAATGTCATGCCAGTTGTTTTGCTGCTTCCACTTCTAAAGTAATACCTAAAGCATTTAATAACATCAGATTACTTTTTGATTAGGTTTCTTTGCAAACCTTATCAATTTATTCTACATACAATTCTATTTTTCAATATATGCTGTAATATTTCTGCATTATCATAGTCTTTAATTAATTTATTGACTTATCAACATACACAGTAACAGATTTACTAATTTTTCTGTTGTGTGAAACTCAAGTGTATATATTTCTAATATTGCATTGAGTTTAAGATTAAAATGATTCTGTAATAAACTTACCAGTCACACATATGCCTTTAATTAGGTTTGTTTGGACTCAGTAATATTTTTATTAAATTCTAGGTTTCAAGTTCCCAAACACGAATAAGACTGGCGCATTTCCATCTTCATTTGTAATATTATTTACAATAAAACTGTTCCATTATTTCAGAGTAATCCTCTCAAGACTGGTTACTCAAACAAATGTAGTCAAACTACCTACATTTGCTATTTTCATCTTTTATTTCCTATTCCTCGGGTTGATGCAAGCTCTGGATTATTTAAATATCATATATGTAGTGTTTCTGTCAAAATTAAAATATATGTTGGGCATCAGGTGCACAAAACCCATTAAAGGCATTAACTGCTTTATTCAATTCAGATTTCAAGCTAACAGCAACAGTAGCAAAATCATTGGGCAGGATTCACGATGGCTTGCACGGAGTCTAAGAGTAGTGTAAGACTCCATGCAGCCATCGCGATCCAGGAACAGCCAGATTGTGCATGTAAGAGAGCACCTAAAATGGCTCTTACACGGGCAGGGCGTGGATTTGCTAATTACCTCACTTGCAGCCGAAAGGCATGCAAATGAGGTTAATTCGCGATCCAGGAAGCAGAAACCTGCCTGTGTAAGAGCCGTGTTATCTGCAGAAATGTACTCAGTTGATAACTGAGTACCGTTCTGCAAATAACACAATGGAGCCATGTCAGCTCCAAATAAAGGTTGCAAATGTTGCAGGCAGCATGCCAATTGCCAAATATGTGCCCACTGGCAACGTACCCTGATGCAAACATGAAATTTTTTTTTTTTTTTCCGGCGATGTTTAAACGTAGCGCAGCATCACACAAACAGGAATATTAAACCCACAAATGTGGGTTTATGCAAAGCATGAGTATGCAATGGAAGGGAATAGCAGGGTAAAACAATATGGCTACCGAGTAGGGGTTGCTAAGGGGGGAAGCGGAGTGTAAGACATGTAACTAAGCATTAGTAGGCAATCCTATGTTAATGAGTGGTAGGATAGTGAATCGCACTGTTACATAGAAAATGAGCACTATCCGTGCAGTGTAGGAGTAGGATAAGGGGGAGTAACAGAGTAGGAGATAGGTGACATCACAGGGGGGAATATATGAGAGGAATGCAGCTCATTGGAGCACAGTGGCATGTGAAAGCTGTCAGTCACACATCATGGAAAGAGGAGTGTCAACAAGTAGGCATGGAAAAGCCAAGAAATGGAAGGTGTACACGATGGATAACACCAAAGTTTCTTGTTGGGCGTGCATGCGCGTGTGTGCGCGCTGATAGGCACGAGTAAGACAGAGTGCGAGTGTATAAGTGTGAGTGCATGCGTTTAAGGCAGAATACGCATGTAAGAGCCTGTTTAAACACCTGTATGCTGGTTTGCACTGGTGTGCATGCATTTTAACCCGAATAAGCAGATTCTAGTTTGTCTAAGCATGTGTGCGTGCGTGTTAGCCACTGTGAACATGTTTTTGCTGGTATGCATGTTGCTCCCCCCTGAGGAAACAGAAGGGAAAAAGAAAGCATGGGAAATAGTAGGAAGCTAGCAGAAATTACTGGCAGAGCTAGCAGGTGAAAACAATCAGAAGCAGGCAATTACACAGGCAGAACAGTAGCCCAGCCCAGCACTTAAAACACTGCAAACAACAGTGCAGAATGTTTCTCTCAAGAGACACTGCAACAGAGGAGTAAGCTACTAGAAGTGAAAACTGAAAAAGCTTCACTCAGACCAAAAATGCTAGGGGCTGCCATAGCTGTTATAAGGAGACATATGCAACTTGCTGAGGGTGGTGACTATGCAAATGCTGCATGACAACCCACAGTGAGGAGACGGAGAAGAGTGTATAGGCCCAGGGTCACCTACCAGGGTTACATGAGCTGGAGATAGTGGAGCACTATAGAGTGGACAGAGACCTCCTGCAGCAAATTGTTGAGCTGTGCAGGCCACGCCTCACACACAGAACCAACTGTGGGGAACCCATCCCAGTGGAAACCAAGGTATGTGTTGGCCTAAGAATACTAGCAACAGGTACCTTCCAGAGACCAACTGGTGATATGATGGGGATATCACAGGCATCAGCATCCAGGGTACTGCACCAGTTCCTGGATGCCATGTCAGCACATGTCGGTGAGCATGTATATTTCCCCAATTCCCGTGAGGTATTGGCCAGCAATATGCGTCTCTTCCAGCAAATAGTGGAATACCCTGAGGTAGTGGGTGCAATAGACTGCACGCATATACGCATCAAAGCACCAGCCGGTGAGCAGGGTAAGGCCTACATTAACCGCAAGGGCTTCCCCTCCATTAACTGCCAGGGCATGTGTGATGCCCATGGAATAATAATGAATGTGTGTGCTGGCTGTCCTGGAAGCTACCACGATTCACATATCTGGCATCTGACGCAGCTGTACCAGACATTTGCCAGTGGGGACATCCCACATGGTCACATAGTGGGGGATGCTGGCTATGCACTGGAGCCGTGGCTGATGACACCCATCAGAAATGCACACACACCTGAACAAGAATGCCATAATAAGGCACACGCATAAACACGAAATGTAATCGAGCGTGTGTTTGGGTTGCTCAAGTCACGGTTCCGGTGCCTGGACACATCTGCTGGAGCCTGGCAGTACTCACCAACTACATGTACCCAAATTGTCATGGTATGTGCTATGCTACATAATATGATTCTGCGAAAACAGCTGCAGCAGGACCAGCATAGGGCTGGGCCAAACAGCCCTCCAACATTGCCAAGCCAGTCAGAGCGTGACTCGAAGGAGGAACAACCTGAGCCTGCCCCAGTAGGCAGAAGGAGGTGTGCCCAGTATGCCTTGGCCTTGGAAAAGTGGCAACGCATAGCACATACACTGGCTCAGTAGGAACCCAGGAAATGATACCTCTCTCTGACTCACACATATAGTAAAATGGATGCCTAAGTTGACACAACCTGCTATCAAACATGTACAGGGAGTGTAGTATGTGCATCCAACATAGACAGCCCTGCAGCACCACCTGAGGCATGATTGCCATGTGTTAAGCAATGTAACACCATGTAGTATATGCAAACATGATGACCCTGACTAACATCCTACCCTCACCAAGCATGATGCCAGAATATGAAGACGGGATGATCAATTACAATAATTTGCTTAAGTATTGCCAGTAGTCAAAGGGGATCCAATGTGTGCCAACCTGGGATGACATGCTGAGCAAGGCACGATGCTCCACCTCCATAGGTATCACAAGGGATAAGAACCTAGATGTAATGCTACCCAATGCCAGATGTCCAAACTGAAACATCCATGCAATCTACACTCCCCACAGCATGGAGAATATTGATATATGTCTTTTAATGGAAATCTGGGTTAAGGCTCACAAGAGCACCCTAACACTACCAGGTTACACCTCATACTGTGCTTTACAGCCCTAAAACATGGAACAAACTACAAAAGGAGGGTGAGTAGCAATAATTGTCAAGGATAACCACACCCCCATGTTGGTACCACAACAAGAAGCAGCATGGATTATCCATGCTCAAGTAACAGTGGCTAAGACTGCCTGCCAGTTTGTAGCTTGCTACAGACTACCCTCCAAATGCCAGGAACTGCACTTGGCCTATGTTGGAACACATGGAAATATCAAGCTCTCCAAACAACATTATATTGGGTGACTGAAAAACATAGACTGGGAGCATTATCCCAGCACCAACACCCTTGGCCAAAGGTTCCTAGAATCCATAAACCAACATGCTCAGGAACAACGTACCACTCCCACAAGAGGGGTAAGCATACTGGTGGTGATAATCAGCAACATGGGTACTCTATGGCCAGATGAGAAGTGTATTCCTCACTGGTAAGATCAGACCATAGAGTAATCACACTGGATATTCACAGCTGGACCACAGTCCCTGTCCAGAAAACCACAGTGAAAAACATGTGTCAAGGAAATGTTGCACTCCTCCATACTGATGTGGAATCCATTAAAGGCCCTGTGCCTGTGGAAAATATGGGCCACACCTCAGAACCCTTTATAAATGCATTATATGAACACAGTTAGGAAATGCATGGATTATGCAATCCCAAATAAAACCAAGGCCCAATACCATGCACACAGGCAGCTGGCATGGTGGACCACAGCCATTACCAAACCATGCAAGAGAATGAGGAAGTCACCACATGATAGGGCAAACCCAAAAAAGGAAGTAATCTCTGATCAGTATTATGGCAATAAAATATGGCCAGTCATAAAATCCACTAAGGCCAGCTACAACAAGTTGAATCTGTGAATCTTGGGCAATGTTACATCTGCCCCATGTACACAGACAACCCCCTCCTCCCCCCAAGAAATACAAATATATGTAAGAGATGCAAGCACGTCTCCAAACTGGAGGCTGAGCTCACTCAACTCAGTACTGTCTAAACTAGTCAGGAGGAGGAGAAGGTAAACACACACCACAAACCCACTCACATAGACCTATCACAAATGCAAACCAAATACATAAACACACAAAAACATTCCTGGAGGCTATAATTAAAAACCACCAAATCAACAGAGGCCTCCAAAACAGACACCCAAGAAACCACTACCCCCAAACATAGCACATGCAACACATACTACACAAAGTCGGTGTGCCAAACAGTCACAGCCCTTAAGGACAAACAACATGCCCAATACACTTGTAATAGGTGACGCCATAGTCAGACACACTGATGTCCCGCTCACCAGACTGAACAAGGAAAAGGTACAGTAAGCTGCCTGTAGGCTGCTACAATCTGCCACATAACACAATCATGCAGGTCACTCCAAAGCAAGTACAAATATGACTCAGTTATTGTCCATGCTGGTGTGAATGACCTGAGACGTACCTCCCTGGACTACATGTAAAGAGACATAGAGGAGCTGTCTGATTATGTAGGGCAGGCCGGTATGACTCTGACCCTGATCAGCATCCTACCCCCACCAAGAATGATGCCACAGTACAAACACAGAATGATCAGCTTTAACAATTGGCTCAATTACTGGTGTCAGTCCAAGGGGATGCAATGTGTCTCTGCTTGGGATGTCATGCTTGACAAGCCACACTGCTTTGCCAGAGATGGCTTGCACCTGCCACCCCTGTGTGTCTGGATATTGGCTAAGACTCTTGCCACCTCCATAGTGCCATATGTAGGCAAGGCTGAAAAGACAAATCCACCTCCCCAGAAAACATAAGTGGAAAAAACATGAGGGTAATGCTGCTCAGTGCCAGATGTCTAAACCACAAGAGGCACGCTCTCGAGGCCCTCCCCAGTATGAAGAACATCGATGTCTGTGCAGTGATGGAAACCTGCATCAAGGCTCCTGAGAGCACCCCAGCACTACCAGGTTATACCTCAAATCATGCTTGTTGTCCCCAAAACCTGGACCAAACCATAAAAGGAGGGGGAGTATCCATATTCAGCAAAGATACCCACACATCCAGGTTACTGACAATGCACGAAGCATCAAATACCATCCATGTGCAACTAACTGTAGGCAAAACTGCTGTACAGTTTGTAGCATGCTACAGACCACCCTCTCAGACCCAGGAACACCACTCATCTCCCTGAAGACACTGGAGAGTATAAATGTCACCCCAAATACCAAACAAGGTACTCACAAATCACCACATAGGTGGTAATCCATTACGTATGGAAGAAGTAATCAGGTACCTAGGGAGACAAGTGGACAGTAACCCCACATGCAACACTCACTTTGCCAACATGGCTAGGAAGACCTCCTATACTGGCCACCTTATCATGAAAGGAGTCACATCTACATCAAGAGAGGTCATTGTGCCCCTATACTCTTCCCTTATCTGGCCCATAAGTGAGTACAATGCCCCATTTGGGATGTAACATACCCGACACCTGCAGCAGTTAGAAAGACCTCAAAAGTACCTGACCAAGAGGATAAAGGGTGTCAAACATTTGTCATATGCTGCCTGGCTGACAACACCCCAGCTGTATGCAGTCACATACTGCATACTCAGAGGCGATGTATGCCCGATGTACAAGGTCATGTCCAATACAGAATGGATGGACATGCTCCACCTCACAAAATCCAAAGCCATTAGAGCCATGAGAGCGGCAGATGTCATCCTCAACACATAAATAAATTGGATGTGCTGGAGGGACAGATTCCTAACCCAGAGGCTTCCCACACTCTGGAACAGAACCCACTCCATGTTAGGCAGAGCCCCTCACTGACTCTCTTCAACAGGAATCTTGCCAAGTGGATGGGAGAGTGTAGATTTACACTGGGGGTCTGCAGTGTGTCACATCTAGACAGAGGCACAGTAAAGTAAACCCTAAATGGCCATAATATTCACATAGCAAGGGGTGGCGAAAGCCACACACACTCTGGCTAGGCTGATAAATGCCCTAGGGCAGATAGCCCAGTATGAACCTATGAACCTATGGAGATAAGAATTGTACAGGACACTAAGGATAATCACAAGGTTGTCTTAACTGATGGTAGGAACCTTGGAGGGAATTCACAGATATGCACTGAATTACCAAATATTACAAACAATACACCAAACCCACACACATTGCCAACATCCAACCTGACAGGTTCAGTGCAACCCCCTCCCCAAAAAAAAAATGACAAATATCTATCCCAGCAGAGTGCTGGCCCCCTGATTGCAGATGCTGAGGTAACAGGCAGCATCGTCAAAGCAAGACACACAGCATCAATGGTACGACATGGTGTCCTGGGCTGTGTCCAGCATGAACTCCAAGAAGAATGGAATGCCAAATAACACTACTGCTCAATTTCAGCCTTACCACAGGATATGTACCCAAAGAGCAGTGTACAGCAACAGTGGTCCTTCTCCACAAAGGTGGTGCCTCAGTGGATACTGCAAACTATCACCCCAGAATCCTGACAAGCTTGGTCTGCAAAGCTATGGAAAGGATCATCATGGACCTCAGAAATAAAGATATTGGGGACCTACAGACACTAGACCCTACCCATCGTGGCTTTCTTAAGGGCAGATCCTGCCCCTTAAACATGTCTGACTCATTTGAAACAGTCATCAAGGCCAGTGATGAGGGGAATGTGGTCCACACAGCCTATCTGGACCTTGCAAAAGCCTTCCATACAATACCCCATGTGTTCATTATAGATACGCTCACCAGCTTAAATATAAACCCCTATGTCAGTAGATGGGTTGCAAACCAGCCCAAGGACAGAACTGACATGGTCAGACATGCTGCAGCCATGTCAGACTACAAACCAGCTACAACTGGCATCCCACAAGGCTCAGTCCTGGGACCTCCCTTGCATGGTATATATTTCCCATAGGTACAGGCCAACATGGAAGGACTGTGTCTGAACAAGTTTGCAGAGGACTACAAACTGGGCACCTCATCTGACCCTCCAGCTGACACAAGCATCCTACAAAAGGGCCACATAAAAATAGACAACTGGTGCCAGAGCCATGTCACCAAGCTAATTGTAGAAAAGTGCATAGTCATCACCTGTGGATAAACAGTAAGTGCCCACCAATTACCACATAGGTGTTAACCCATTAAGTACTTTAGAAGTAATAAGAGACCTGGGGACACAATTTGATAGATATCTTGCATTTGACAATCATGTGGCTGTAGTGGTTACAGAAACATACCATATACCCACCTAACCATGACGGTAGTCAGATCTAGATCAAGGGAGGTCATCGTGCCTCTTCAGTCATCCTTCATCAGCCTCACAATTGAGTACAATGGCCGCTGTGGAATGTACCTCAGCAGACACCTCCAGCAACTGGAAAGACCGCAAAAGTACCCCACCAGGAGGATCAAAGAGCTCAAACAGATGCCATGTGTTGCCTGATTAAACAAACCGCAGCTCCACACAGTGCCATACTGCCTGCCCAGAGACAATCTGGGCCTGATGTATAAAGCCATGTCCAAGCTGGAATCAATGAACATGCTGCACCTTGTACAATCTGAATGCCAGTGAGCTATGCACGAGGGACCTGAACCTCAGCACTGACATACATAGGACATGCTGTAGTGATTGATCCATAACCCAGAAGCTCACTCCACTCTTGAGTAAACTCCCAATACAGGATAGCGAGAGAGTCCCTCATTAACTCTCCTCAACAGGAATCATGATGAGTGGATGTGAGATGGTAGGTTTACCCTGGGTATCACTGTTATGTCACGGGTAGACAGAGGCACATTATACTAACCTTGAAATATGTGATGTCAGATTCCAGTTACAATGTGTGTTGAAGGACAAACACACTCTCTGACTAGCACTAGAAATGGCCTAGGGCACATCGCTAGTGTTTGTCAATGACCACCCAAGTTGTGGAATACACTACCAATGTTGGACAAGCCTGGTGTAAGTAGTCCATATCCAAACAAAATGCAGCATGGTCATATGTGCACAACTGGCCCTTAACCAGTCTGGTGTGCTCACTATGAATATTGAAAGCAGTGCTAGGACGAAAACCCAGGATACTGTCCAGCACAGTGAAAGTACTGAACCAGTACACTATACAATATTACAGTGTATGGTCATTATGAAAGGATATTGACAACTGTATGCAAACTATCCCATGGAAACCCTGCAGGCACAGTATAATCCCTGTCGGGTTCAGACACAAAGCAGTTGGGCAGTATGTATACAACATGACTCCCAACACACAACTATAAATGTGAAATACTGTGGAAGTTCACACACACCCACAAATGTGGTGGACTGAAGATCTCAACATATGGAAAGCACACACTGGGCATGCTCACACACTTTGATAAATGAGACATATGTCAGGCAACAAGCCATGGAATATGCCTGAACTTTGCATGCTCACACACTTAGGCCATGTCTCAGTTTAACAGTTGGCCACACATATGTGGTATATGTATGTGTTAAACCAGGAACCAACCACAAGACAGCAATCTGCCCAGTGCACACAGTTAAATGACTACAGAGACATAAGCTAAATAGTGGATCCCACACATATTCAAACGTCTTCCACAGATACACAAGTTGTACATAGAAACAGGGAAAGCTATGGCAATAAAGACCTGCAAACAGTTTATCAGCAACAAATATCATGCAGCTGAAAATTAAACATATGGGTGTAGAGGTCAATACTAGGCTGTTTGCCCTAGGGAATACAAGCTTAGTCAGACTGTGCTTGGCATCTGCCTCCCCAGTACAGTAGGCTACTGTGCCTCTGTAAAGTAGGTCACAGAAGGCACCATGTAAGGCTAGTGTGCTGTGCCTCCATCAAGCAGGGACACAGTGGAGATCCCGGGGTTGAATTTGCAATGTCACATCCATGTTTGAATCCTGCAAATGCTCAGTGTGTGTGTGTTTGGGTGAGGGGGGTTAGTGTGTGTGCAATTCTGTGTGAAAGAAATGTCCCTTCTGCCAACTAGAAGAACACACTGCATGATGCACACTCCTCTTTCTAAACACTGATGATCTTAGCACCCTATATGTACAGCAGGAGAAGGGAAACCTCCCAGTAATTTGGCTAGCGAGCTCTGCTAATGCGTCTCTCACAAGTGTCATAACATAGGTAGGGGTTTAAATCCTGCAAATGCTCAGTGTGTGTTTGGGTGAGGGGGGTTATTGTGTGTGCAATTCTGTGTGAAAGAAATGTCCCTTTTGCCAACTACAAGAACACACTGTATGATGCCCATTCCACATTCTAAACACTGATGATGTCAGCACCCTATAAGTACAGCAGGATAAGGGAAACTTCCTAGTAATGCAAATAGCTCACTCAGCTAATGCATCTCTTTCAAGTGTCATAACATACTTAGGTAGGGGTTTGAATCTTGAAAATGCACAGTGTGTGTTTGGCTGAGGGGGTTAGTGTGTGTGCAATTATGTGTGAAAAAAATGTCCCTTTTGCCAACTACAAGAACACACTGCATGATGCACATTCCTCTTTCTAAACACTGATGATGTCAGCACCCTATAAGTATAGCAGGAGAAGAAAAACTTCCCAGTAATGCGAATAGCGCACTCTGCTAATGTGTCTCTTTCAAGTGTCATGACATACTTAGGTAGGGGTTTGAATCTTGAAAATGCACAGTGTGTGTTTGGCTGAGGGGGTTAGTGTGTGTGCAATTATGTGTGAAAAAAATGTCCCTTTTGCCAACTACAAGAACACACTGCATGATGCACATTCCTCTTTCTAAACACTGATGATGTCAGCACCCTATAAGTATAGCAGGAGAAGAAAAACTTCCCAGTAATGCGAATAGCGCACTCTGCTAATGTGTCTCTTTCAAGTGTCATAACATACTTAGGTAGGGGTTTGAATCTTGAAAATGCACAGTGTGTGTTTGGCTGAGGGGGTTAGTGTATGTGCAATTATGTGTGAAAAAAATGTCCCTTTTGCCAACTACAAGAACACACTGCATGATGCACATTCCTCTTTCTAAACACTGATGATGTCAGCACCCTATACATACAGCAGGAGAAGGGGAAACCTCCCAGTAATGTGAATAGCATGCTCTGCTAATGCGTTTCTCTCAAGTGTCATAACATAGTTAGGTAGGGGGTTGAATCTTACAAATGCCTTCTGTGATTTTGTCACACAGTTTGTCAATGTGTGTGGGGTGTTGCTCTTAATATTGTATGACATAGATCATATCAGTGATGTCAATGTACACATGAGGTATGTGTGTGCCACATAGACATATGTACCTGTGACCTGAAATAGTTCCCATGTATGAAGCCTGCCTCATGTGAATACATGTAATTTACATTACACAACATTATGACTGTGGTTTTCTGTACAGGGGCTGCATTTGGTATGTGAATATACAGTGAGAGTAGTCTATGGTGTCATCTTACCAGCGAGGGATACACGTCTGGTCTGGAGCATATAGTCCACATGTTGGTGATGAACAGGTGCAGCATGTATTCCCCACTTGTGGGAGTGGTAACAAGTCGTTCCATAGCAATTGAGTGTATGTATTCTAGGAACTTTACACCTAGGGTGCTGGAGCTACAGTAATGCTCACAGTCTATGTGTGGGTAAATGAAGCTGCCCAATATATTGTTGTTTGTAGACACCTGCATATATACATGTCTTCTTAAGTAGGCCAAGTGTGTTACCTGGGTTTGGGAGTGTGGTGTGTGCCAGGCTATGAACTGGATGGCAGTCTTACCCACTGTTAGTTGCACATGGATAGTCTCTGATGCTTCGTGCTGTGCCACCAACCTGGAGGTGTGTGTATCTTTGATGAATATTGATACTCCCCCTCCTGTTCTGTTTTGGTGCAAGTTATGTGGCCGACAAGCATGGTATGAGGTATAACCTGCCAGTGCTGGGGTGCTTTTGGGGGCCTTAAACCATGATTCTGTTACTGCACAGATATTGATGTTTTCCATGCTGTGGACAGTTTCCAGTGCATGCATCTTCACGTTTACACTGCTGGCGTTGAGTAGCATTACTATTAGTTTCCTATCCCTTGTGATACCTATGGAGGTGGTCTTGTCTGTTGAGCCTTGCCTACAAATGGCACTATGGGTGTATCATGAGCCTTTAACAATATCTGAAAGCCCATGGGTGACAGGTGCAAGCTGTCCCTAGCATAGCAGTATGGCTTGTTCAGCATGTCATCCCAGGCTGACAGGCATTGTATCCCCTTTGAATGACACTGAGACATAAACCAATTGTCTGAATTGATCATCTTGTCTACATATTGTGGCATCATTCTTGGTGAGGGTAAGATGCTACTCAAGGTCAGGGTCCTACCAGTCTGGGCCACATGCTCAGAGAGCTCCTCTATGTCTCTCATCATGTAGTCCAGGGAGGTATGTCTCAGGTCATTCACACTGGCATGGACACTGACTGAGTCATATTTGTACATGCCTTGGAGTGACCTGTGTGCTTGTGTTATGTGGCAGATCATAGCGCCTGACAGGCATCTCACCATGACCTTCACCTTGTTCAGCCTGGTGAGCTGCACATCAGTGTACCTGACGATAGAGGCACCCATCACAAGTGTAGCAGGTGTGTTGTTTAGCCTTACATGCTGTGACTGTTCGGCACACTGGCTTTGTGAGCTATGTGTTGCACATGTTCTGTTCTGGGGTAGCGGTTGCTTGTGTGTCTGCTTTGGAGGCGTCTGCTGTGTAGGCAGACCTTCATTTAGAGACTACGAGTATGGTTGTGTGTGTTTATTTGTGTCAATTGCTGTCGTGGTAGGTCTATGTGAGACTAGAATTGTAGTGACCATGGTTTCTGTCTCCTCCTGACAGGTTTTGCCAGTACTGAGTTGAGAGAGTTTAGCCTGCATTTTGGATATATGGTTGCATCTCTCACATGTGGTGGAATTTGTTGGGAGGAGGAGAGGGTTGACTGTGTAAATGAGGCAGTTGTAACATTGCCTCTAGATTCCCAGATTCACCAGCTGGACCGTGGAGGAGATTGACAACTGACCTTTGAACATGCTAGGCTAGTATTGGGAATTCCTTTATAATTAACAACAAAAAGGGCCAATGGGGAACAAGGTACGTAAGGTGAGTTTGTGAGGGTGTAGTGGTTTTAATTTGTTAGTGCTGGTATATATAAATGCTTTAGTGAGCAAGTGCCAGGTATCTCAAATGCAATGTGTTACAGGTAACTTAATTGCATAACTGACAAACACTAACTTTCTGTCAAGTGAAACAAGGACATACATACAGTAAGCAATGCACGTGTCACTAGGGATTCTCAGAGGTGCTGTAAAGCTGCATTTCAGGTGGGATTAGTGTTTCAGGGAAATAACAAGCAAACAAGCATACAAACAAAGCTACAATCAGCAGGCATGGATCTAGTCTATGCTACAGCAAACAAGGTGTACCAATTTCAGTAAGAAACAGTTCAAATATGCAGGCACTATAAGCTTTTAGCCAGAAATTCCCACCTCAGACATGCAGAGTCCAGCCCATCCTCCCACAAGAGTGCAGACCATGAACCTTTGTAATGTGAAATAACTGGCCTGAAGCCCAACTGCTTAAACCAGAACTAATACACATTTATAATGACAGACACTGAGCCCTCAATCAGCATTCCCCAACCTAGTAGGCTGTATGCTACCTGTCCTGCCACCACAGTATCCCTGACATTTAATGAGACTCCCCTCCTGTCATAGTTAGTTGTGTGTTTTGAGGCTGTCAAGCATGGTATGAGGTGTAACCCCAGTAGTGCTAGGGTGCTCTTGGGAGTCTTGAACCTGTTGTCTATTACTGCACAGATATCAACATTCTCCATGCAGAGTAGAGGTTGTACTGCATGCATCTTGCGGTTTACATGTCCACCATTGAGTATCATAACTTCCATTTACTTATCCCCTGTGCTACCTATGTAGGTGGCCTTCTGTTTACAGCCTTACCAGCAGAATGCAAAGATGTGCAGACATTACACTATGGTAATTTATAGGGGTGTACCAAACAATACAATGACAATCATACCGTTAATGCATCGGGCATGCTGGGATATTCCCACAATGATATCATTACACTGCACAGTTAATGTGATAATATTACTACACATCTATGTAGTCACCCTGTGCATCAGCACCATGTTAACCAGTCCTGCATCGATGTTACAGATTGCAGGAGGTGGCACAGTTTCATCATATGCACAGGGTGTGTACTTGATATGCCTGAGTCTGCCACTGATACCACCAATCGACATGTATGTGTGTGTGTGTCAGTGAGGGACAACCGTAGAAGATGGGGCAATGTTGATGCACTGTGTGTGTGTATGTGTTAGCCCTAGGTGTTGGCATTATGCATGTGTGTATGCATGCACACAGTTCCACCTTGTGGCCACCATATACGGGTATTTGTGGACAACCACAGACTGTACCTGCCAGGTCGTACAGATCACTGTCTCTGGCCATGGACACAGTACCCGTGCCTGGCAGGGGTGCTACGGACAGTATCAGGTACTAAGCCAGACTGGGTACTGTCATCAGAAGCAGGTGGTTGTTGACTGGAGACATGTCCCTGCTGGGACTGTCCAGAGCCACGTGCACGTGGTCTCCTAGGGCAGTCTGATGACAGCACAGACCCAGCATTGCTGGGGCTGGTACTGGCACTATGTGAGCGGCTGAGGGTTTGTTGTCGTCTGTGATGACTGCCAGCTGCTGCTGTTGCTGGCATTTGTCCACGTCAACGCCTCAACCGCCCTGCGTTGCCCTGGCTCATGGACATGTAGTTGTGGAACAGATCTAATGTGCCCCCCCCAACATCTGTCAATGAGCTCGGTGAAATTACGGATGGCAGCCGCAACGTCATGCATAGTGTCATTCATAGCAGTGTGATGTGCTCTCAGCTCCCTCAGACCCTGTCTGGTGTACCGTTCCATACGTGACTGTGCCTGCATTACAGCCCAGAACATAGCTGAGGTTGAAAGACTTCTGTGGGCACATCTGACAGGGGCAGTACGACCACGGATGCTCCCATGAGAACCCCTGGACATCTGCCTGTGTGGTACCATGTCAGGACTCTGGCCATGGCTGCAGTGAGGGGATGCATGTGCCACTGATACCACATTACCCTGGTCAATGCCCAGCCTATCAATGAGTTTGGAAAAGGTCCCTTTAAGACTTTTGGTGCCAAATTCAAAAGTTCAGTACTTAAACAAGTTTGTGTATTCAGTTCGGGGTTCTGATGAAGTCTGGATATCAGATGAAAGCGCTTAACCCTGTTTGATGTGTATCGTTTATCACTGGTGGATCATAATAAAAGTTTGGTTTTGCTTGAAAATTGTCTTGACAGTCTGCAGTTTCTACTTGGGAATCACGTTTGAAAACTGCTTGTATCGCCTGCATTTTCTGCTTGCATTGTTTGGATCTTTTGCTTTAGTCTTCTCTCCCAGGAGCTGCTTGTATTGCCTGCATTTTCTGCTTGCATTGTTTGGATCTTTTGCTTCAGTCTTCTCTCCCAGGAGCTGACCGTGGGTTGATTTTTGGTTTTGTTTACCTTGTCATTTTTTACGGTGTTGTTTCCATGGCAAGCCCCTGTGGTGAGGCTCAGGCTGCCTTGCACAATGAGGAGATTCTATTGATTTGGATGGAGTTGTCTACCCTCAAGGATGAGGTTGCCCATTTTATTGGATTGGTAGAACGTTCTTTTACTACAGTTAATGCTCTTAGACCTGACAACGCCATTGGAACTAACGATTGTGGTTTGAGTGGTGTATGTAACATTTCTAGCCTTAATTCAGTTATAAATAATACACCTTTGGATTCCAGTTCCCAATTTATTATTCCGAATGGACAACAATGAAGTTTATGTGAGAACTGTTCATTCCATCTTGACAATATTGATGGACCCAAATCAAAGGGAGATGTTTCCCGAAGTCGCCAGCATGATAAGAACGACGAGCAGGATTTTACCTTTGATTTCAGTCTTTTTCAAGTAAGGGACGACTCAGACAAACTTGGGGCTCATCCTAAACGTCCTATGGCAACCAAAACTTACTCAGGTACATCTCAGTTTTTGAGAAATGTTATTCCAAACCTTGTCAATAACCAAGCAGCTCACAGGGACGCCCTTTATTCTCCTGGTGTCAAAACTGGTAACAAACCTAAGGTTTTTTTGCCCAAAGACAAAGGTGATGGGTCGAAAACGACCAGTCTTGACTGTTTGGATAACTTTTTAGGAGACAACTTTGACTTTGGGCCTATTGACAATCTTAATGACAGAATGACTGGTGAAGACCCTCCTGCTTGAGAAAAGGGGGGGGTCTTAAAGAATCCATTTATGACTTTGGTAAAAAGTTGTTTAACATCAAATGTGTCAAAATGGACAACGCTTATCTATCTAGATGTTTAACTTTGAAAATTGTTCCCAAAGGGCTGCGATTTTTTAAACTACCCTTGGGAACTGAATATAACGACAACATAAAATCCACCTTTAATAAATTATTTGATGGGTTTGGGTTTGAATATATAAATCAATTGATTAAAGTTAACGATGACAAACTGTCCAGTTTAATTGCCGAAGTGGAGAAATTGAACCATGACATTACTCATGATAGTTGTTTTTCAGAGTGGATTGATTTATACAACAAACAATTTACTCTAGCTGAACAAAAAGTAAGGAATATATTTTTGAGGAAATGTAGGAAAATTTCCAGAGACCTGGATTCCTACCACAATAATATGGCCTACATTTGGCCTTATGAGAGGAAAGGAACAGGCAGACATAACAGACCTACACAGGGTAACCGGCATGTTGACCATGAGTCTAATTTTCAGGGGGGGGGAGATATTTTCCTGCGCTAAAAAAAGTCTGCTTTCTAACAGCAGGAGGTGGTAGATTCTTTTTTTTTTCAAAAAACTTTTTATTGAATTTTTAACAAAACAAAACTAAATCAACAACAACAAAATTAGAATACATGTGAAAAATGAAACATTCAGAGATATTTATGAAGATACAATTTGTAAAATGAATGTTTTGTCACAATGCATTTTGAGAATATACTTTTAACTATTTACATTATATACAAATGTTAACCAAAGAATGTATCTAGGTAAGTATTAATCTAAAATAAAAATAAGTATAAAAATGTAAATGAGACTGAGGTCTACAAATCCCAAAAAAAAAAAAAAAAAAAAAAGTGGCCATCTATACGCTATTAATAATATGTAACACCTTTTCTATAGCTTTGTTAATAAATGTTAACTTCTTGGGACTTTGCACTATCATTTTCTGCGCACTGATGTATGTGTGGACCAAAATTTTAAAATTATTCCAGTTCAATTTGGTACGATCCAACCAATTTTGAGAGATATATAATTTCATAAGTGAACATATGTATATTAACACATGCATATCCAATTTAGAGAGATTAGTATTTGGTAAGTGTAGTAGTGCAGTTTCCCAAGATAAGGCAGATTTATGATATCCCATTTTTTGTAAACGAACTTTTAGGGATGTCCAAAGTTTGTGTGAATGATGACAAGACCAAAAAATGTGTAAAAGATCTGCATTAGGATGTGAACAACAAGAACATGAGGGCGATTTATTAGAATCAAATTTATTAAGTTTAGAAGGAGTAAAATATGCGTTATTGTTAATCATTAGTTGAGTGTAGAAGAGTTTTTTGAAGGGTGAGTATTCTAATGTAATTTTGATAGCTGAGAGTTTCTGATTTATAGATATGTGAGAGTTGTATTTGTCCCAATAAGTGGAAAAGAGACACACTGCGTTATGAATTATTTGATTTATAAGATTATAAGATTTAGATAACATTTTCTCTGGTAGCATGAGGACTTTTAAAAACACTTTATAGTTATTAATATCTGTGCTATCTACAATGATGTGTATAAATTTAGCATTAATAACATCTCTCAATTGACGTAGAATGGTTAGATAATTAATATTAACTTTGAGAGTTTTACGTATATTTGAGAGAGTTTCATTCTTGTATTGTATCAGATCCCACACAGTAAGATCCTTAATCAGAGGAAAATTTGAAAGATTAAAAGAAATACTATCTAAACTAATATTAGGATTTAAATGGAGAGGTTGCATTAATTGAAATGTATTTTCTAAATTTACAAGTTTTAACAGTTCTTGAAAAGCAATAATTTTTTGTTTTAGAGAATTAGGAATTTTAACTTATTCATGACACCTAATGAAAGGAAAGGAAGAGCTAGAGGATTGATGTTTTTAGTTAAAATATATTGATACCATAATTTTGTCCAAATAGGATATTGACTATATTTCTCAGTCTTTATATTTAAGATAGTTAATAATTTATTGGCCGAGATAATCAAATAATAAAGATTAAAATTGGGAAGGCCAAGTCCTCCCCATATTTTTAGGTGAGATTAGCTTGATGTAAGAAATTCTTACTGATTTAGGAAACCATAAGAAGTTAGCCAAAGTTTTATTAATTTTTGAGAAAAAGGATTTTGGAATCAGCTGATCCACAGCATTGAATTGAAATAACAATCTGGGAAGAATATTCATTTTATTATAGCTGCTTTTGATAAAAGTGATAGATTTAGCAGTTTCCATCTATTCAAGTCAAGTATAATCAATGACCACACTTTAGCTAGATTATTTTGAAATGTGGAGAGACCATTATGGTTTATATGAATACCTAAATATTTGAAATTTTGAACTATCCGGAAAGTGAGGTCAGGAAATAAATATGACTTGTGAGCAAGTGGATTTATGGGAAGAATATGTGTTTTTGAGTGTTAATCTGATATCCAGAGACCTTTGAGAATTTTTCAATGGAGCCAATTAGTTTAGAAAAATCTGAGCTGGGTGTTTGAAAATATAATATAAGATCATCTGCAAAAGCAGACAAACAAACTTTAGTGTTAAAAATCCTAGGAATATTATGGAAGGTATTTTGTGTTATATATAATAATAGAGGTTCTATATATAAATTAAATAGGAAAGGAGATAATGGGCAACCTTGCTTTGTGCCATTAATGATGTTTATATTTTTGGATATTTTCCTATTGATGTAAAGAAAAGTATAAGAGTTTTTATATAGTATTTTAATAGTGTCTATATAAGTAGATGGTATATTGAAACAAGACATAATGTGAAACAAAAGTCCCAATTAACCCTATCAAAAGCCTTAGCGTCAAGAATTAATGCATACATAGGATTTGAATTATTTTTGGTAAAATGGATAAGAGCATCAGTTGTCAAGGTATTATCCCATGAATGTCTATGTGACATAAAGCCCGCTTGTTCCGTAGAAATTAAAGATGATAAAACATTTTTTAATCTGTAAGCAAGTAAAGAAGCTAAAATTTTAATATCAATGTTAATCAAGGAAATAGGCCTATAATTATTAGGATCAGTTTTTTCTTTGTCTCTTTTCAGAATTAAAATGGTTTTTGAGGTATTCCAATACAAATCAGATATACCATGAATCATTATATAATTAAAAATTTCAAAGAGAAGGGGTGAAAGTTCAGATGAGTAAATTTTAAAAAATTCGGGTGTGAAGCCATCTGGTCCCGGTGATTTACTGGTCTTAAGTCTACTAATAGCTTCCGATATTTCTTTAACAGTCAGTGTGGCAGAGAGTGTATTTTTTTGTCGATCATTTAATCTAGGAAATTTGATAGAAGACGCAAAGTTCACTATCTGTTGTTTATCCCTAGAATTATTTTCCTTTGAGTATATCTCTGAGAGCAATGATGTAAAAAGCTGTAAAATTTCCTGATCAGTGTTGTAAGTCTTGTTATTATATTTTAGTGACGAAATTCTAGGAAGAGATTGGTTACCTTTTATTATTCTGGCTAATACTTTAGAAGGAACCTGTGCCCATTCGGAGTATGTAGCTAATAACCTTTGCTCTGAAATGGTAAGGTTATGTTGATGTAGAAGTAATAATTCTTTTTGGGAATTCAATAATATTTCATATGTAGAGGAATCGGGGCATGTTCTATATTGATTTTCCAAATTTTGAATTTTTAATTTTAACTGTAATTCTTTATTTTTGTATTGTTTTTTAAAATATGATGCTTTGTTAATTAATATACCTCTAAGAGTTGCCTTGCATGCTGCCCATTGTATATCTAAAGGGATATCTGTTTTGTCTAGATTAAGATATGTTTCTTTTATTGTTTCAGTTATTAATTTATGTGTGTTTTCATTTGAAAGTAAATTATTATTCAATGTCCAACTATTATATAAGAACAATTTTGGTGCATGTGAGTCCAAACTAATTCCAAGAGATATTCTGGAGTGATCAGAAAAATATCTAGGTTCTAGAGAGTAATTAATCTTCTTATGAGTAAGACAGTTAGAAATAAGAAAGAAATCTAATCTTGACCATGATTTATAACAATTTGAATAATATGTGAAAAGTCTTTTTTATCATATTGTGTTATGAGAGAGATAGGGTCTGTAAGATTTAAATCTATTATAATTTCTTCCAAAGCAATGGATGCTTGAAAGTTGTAGGAGGAAGATCTACTAGTACGATCAGTTTCAGGATTAATGATAGCATTCCAATCCCCAGAACTAAATAATGATCTTTGTAAGAGGATAAAATATTATATATTTGTATAAAGAAAATATGTTGTTGTTCACAAGGGCCATAAAGATTAAAAAGTATAACTGGCTTGTCAATGTTGTGAAAACTGGAGATAATGTAACACCATCTTCCATTCACATCATGTTTCACATCTGAAATAGTTCCCTGAAATGTGTTTTTAATTATAATGGCTACCCCGCTTGATTTTGTGCTATTACCAGTTGCAACTATCATTTTAATCCATTTCTTGTTTTTTTCCTTATCGAAATCTTCTTTAGATAGGTGTGTCTCTTGTAAAAAGCAAATATTAGCCTTTGATTTGAATAACAAATGAAATAGTAGGGATCTCTTTTTTTTATTTTGCAATCCTCTCACATTCCATGAGTCAATATTTAGTGTCATAATATTAATTAAAGATAGATATATTACGTATAATTAAGATTTGACAAAATGTAATATTAATTTTAGACCTCAGTATCTTATACCTGTTATATTGAATCATAATGTCTCCCTAAAAAAGTTGTTTTAAAGATTCTATAAAATTTCTTCCCAAGTACCCCAGTGCCTAACCACCCGACCCCTACAAGAGAAGAAAAATAAAAATGAATTATATAAGTGAATTTGGTTAACATTTTCAATATCAATTGCAATGTATGAACATAATAAACTTTGTATATTTGCTTAACTAAACAAAAAAACCTTATTATAATATCAAACATATTTACATATATAACTGAAATCAAGATGTCCAACATGCACAATCCCTACTCACTTATTCCTTGTATAAGCTCCAATTTTGAATAGAATATATAGCAAATTAAAGAAATTCCTCAACATTATATTTCAGATATTAATGAATCAGATTTATGTATTTATTACTACATAAGAAAAGCATAAGGAAAAATAGGTTTGATGTTACCCCATATATATAATGCTTGCTGAACTAACTAATAATGATTGTGTCAAAGATAAATTACTGTTATAACCAAGTATAGGATAGACATATATATAGTATAAATAAAATGCATTGAAATCAAACAAATATTTAAACAGTAAAAACATTGTGATTCATTCTGATGATATTTGTGAACAGCAATAACCATAATGACTAACTCATAGTACAAACATATGAAACTTAGTTTTGAAAAAACATTCATGACTGTACTCCCTTAAGCCCCTTTCAACTTTCATCCCTATAGCGAATGAATGCATTATTATAAAATTATATAGTTGAGAGATATTTCTTAAATTAAATAAAACAGTAAACTGTTAATATATGCTCTCTGTCATTCTTCTGTATGTCCCCTTAAAGTATTTTAAACAGAACAATTACCCTTTAGCGTATACATATATCTATCTGTGTCTGTTGTTTTTTGAGGTGTATGTCTTCGTTTAGACTTGCCATTCCATAACTATAATTCACTTAGTACAGTATAATTTTTGTATGATTTCTTATATACATTTTATATAATAGCTATATATAAAGCTTTTCTCCCAGTGCAATCGCTAAAGGTGAGATCTAACCCAGTCAGACTTTCCTGATTAACAAATGTAAAATAGGTAAAGTAAGTATGTCTGAATACCATTTATGATTTCCTTGTTGCTGGGTATTTGGATTGTATGTTTTATATGCATTCAAAAACCTGCACACTTAATACATATTTCTTTCAAGGAGTTTCCCTTCAACAAATATTGTCTCTCTCCTTTTGGGAAGCAGTGTCAAAGTAATGAGAAGCACACACATTTAACTGACGCACGTAACATAAAGATAAATATCTTTATAACTGTTGTAGTGTTTGCAATTTTGTTTGCATGTTTCTCTTTTAACAGGGCATATTCCCTCAAGATAACTCTTCTAAGTCATAGCATTTATAAGTATTAACATCACAAATTATGTGCTATATAATTGCCTCAAGGAAATATTGGAAAGCCTTATGACTGTAATAATTAGAGCACATCCCTTCTCCATGAACCACCTTTGTATTGAAAGCAAGTACAATCTGATATAGGCAACACAGATGACATTTTAATTAGTCAATATGAGAAATGTATCAGACATTTTCCTGAAGTTCAAGCTGTATCTTTTCAAAGGTGATCTGAAATCTCACAGCCGTATTATTACTATGTTTCAATGAATATGGTTGTGTAATGAATAACCTGGGGTGACAAATATCTTGTGAGACTGGTGCATTTATGGCCATACCCATCATTCAGTATCCAAGCCAACAATGTCCCTCTGCAGAATGATCTGGTTCAGATTTCTCTGCATGGAACAGCATCCTCACTAGCGCACCAGTCATTTAAACTCTGGGTTTCAGGACATCCAGCACACCTTGTCTTAAGGAAAATGACAAGACTGAATCCTGTATCATTCTCCGATAACCCCTACAATGATGTCTAAAGATATTCCCCCCTCAGATCCTGTATAAAGGCCCCTCATTTCTCTTATACACCCAAGAATCACACCATTCACCTTGCAAGATTCTGTCTATTCAGCTCAACAAAGCCACTAGAATATGACTACCTTGCACATCCCCAACTCACTCTCTTCAAATTTGTCATGAAGCGTTCCATTAGTTTATTTAATTAGTGGCTTATCGCACTAACATAAACAGTCTACACCAAACCCTCTTGTTTTGATGAGACCCAATCAGCTGGTCCCAAAGCCGCGATCAATACCCGACCAACTGTCAACAGATACAGGACCTTCCCCTCCGAACTTCCATCTGTACATGAATGCGTTTTATTTCTGGAACACTGTGCACCCACTGTGCTTTCCGTTATATGGCCCCAGAATATGTTATAAATTTCAGATTATACAAAATGTGTTAGCTATATATGAGCGAATCGCTCTCTGAAGCGATTCAACCAAAGGGACAACAGAAACAAGTGAAATATTCAGTGTACGTGAATTAGTGCATTTTTCACTTCAAAAGCTATCTCTACCTTAACACTGCGAGTCTCCGCTACAATGGTGACGTCACCGCCGAGCTCCGTATCTTCATGAAGGTGCGTGGCTTAGAGCTAGCATCTGTTGATGAGGTAAATAGAAGATTTTCTCTCAGATTAGTCTCGAGAGTCTTAATAACTCCCTCCAAAATGTTTATGACTAAACTAAGGCACTGTAGATGCATAAACTAAGAAAAAAGAAAAAACACCTATACGCTATTTGGGAAAACACAGTTAGAAAATATTTACAATGTTAAATCAACTATGAATGCCTGCACCTTGCTTGTGAGAGAAAAAACATACAGGCACATAACAAATTAGCGTTTTTCCCCTTTTCTACAAGTAAAAAAAGAAATATATTTGTGTTTATATATTTAGGCACTGTACATATTCTTGACAGAAGCAAATATTAATGAATTAATATCTCTTATTTTCTGTAATAGTCTAACATTTATGAAAAAATTGTCATAGTAGCATTTAACATGTTGTAATTAAACTATACATAAAAACTGAATCTCAGACAGTGAGAGAACCACAAGACTTATTTAAGGGCTGAAAGCTGAGTTTAAATTTCTGACTTCACCATAAAGAAAGCAAAAACACTTCCTGTTTTCTAAAGAGAAAAAGGAATGAATAAACATATTTGTGTATATATAAACATTCTAAATACCCTTAATAGGAATATATTTCACAATAAAATAAACTTATTAACTGTATGTAAATATCCTGTATAAGAAGGAACTATATATATATATTTTCAACACATCTGTACCCAAACAGATATATAAAATGTTAGGAAATTGAATCCGGAAGCTTTTTGAATGCTTTAAAAAAAACATCTTTTGCTCCCTTAGGATCAGAACAAATAAACTTTTTTTCATTAAATGTAAAAAACAAAGTGTTTGGATAAGACATGCGAAATCTTATCCCTCTTTTGATTAATTCTGCACAATAGGGAGAAAGCTTTTGCCTGTTTAGTTTTATTTGAGGAGGAAAATCCTGTGAGAATGATAACTTATGCGATTTCCATACAAACTGTTTTTACTTTTAGCTGCTTGCAAGATTTGAAAAGCGCCTTGAAAATTTAACAATTTTGTATATATTATCCTTGGTGAAGAAGCATCTTGACTTGCACGTAGAGCTCTGTGTGCTCTCTCAACAGTTATGTTTTTGAGGATGTTTCACAGTTTAGTAATGCTTCAAAATACACTTGGACACAGACAACAGGTTATTATTATCAAAGATTCTGGCAGACCACGAATAATAATGTTGTTTCTCGGCTCCTGGCTTCTAAGTCTATCAATTTAGATTGTATTTCAGAAATAGTTTTATCTTTGGATTTTGAATCGCTTTCCAATGACTCAATTTTTATCTCCAAAGCTGAGTTACTGTTTTCAATAGTACTCATTCTGTCATTTATTTGTTTTAATGTGTCACCAAAGTCAGTAAATTTTTCTGAAAAATTCTGAATGGCACTATGTATAGGCTTTAATGCTAGCTTTAGCTCATCTAAATAAAAGTTTGAGTCATTTAATTCTTTGTTACTTACTTTGGCTGGTTCAGAAGAATTTTTGGATGTTCTCAATCTTTTGGAAGTGTTATCTTTTTCAGGTGAGTGAACTGAAGAGAATTTGGCCTTCGTGGCCTGAGCATCCATAGACTCCGATTTAGTAGCCATGCCCAGAGGTTAGATGTTGTAACCAGGGTGACAAGTTCCAAGAGGATTCTGAAGCAGCAGGTGCCCAAGTCAGATATCTCCACAAACTGTTCTGAGGTAAAATGTGTCTCAAAATAAAAATTCCAAAGACAAAAACATTCCAAATATATGTAGAAAGCTTTGTATAATCCTTTTATGGAAAAAACTGAGGAAAAATATTAATCCCAAGTTGTAAAAAAATAAAGGTGATTCTAGTCTGTGAGGAGCTCAAAGAATAGGGACTAGTCTAGTCGGCAGCCATCTTGGAATGGAGGTGGTAGATTCTATTTGCCACAATGAGATTCCACCTGAGGGGGTCAATTTTTGTGCCACTTATGATCAAGGTTTTCTACACAAAGGACCGACCCTTGATTTTGAGGGTGGGGAAAATATTTTACATTCTTATCAAGGATTCAATATTTTCAATTACACTGATATTGAAATTACCACTGAAATGTTTAAATTATTTTCCAAGGGGATAAAATTTATTCCAACTGTTGATTTTAATTTGACCGAGGTCATTAAGGACGTCAAATTGTATTGTAGACGACTGAATTTAGCCCTACAATTTAGACAGGATAATAATTACACTAATGACAAGTTGGTTAGTGGTGACAAGTTAATAAAAAAGAGTACATACATCCCTGTTTCACATCCAAAGGTGGCCAATTTTGATAAAATGGTTTGTCAAGATATCTATAGGTTTAACAATATGAAGAGAAGAATTTTTTTCAATAATGTTAGAGACAACCTATCTAGGGACGAACGTTCCTGTTTGAATTTTTTTCTTTCCAACCAGGATGTCCGAGTCATGAAAGCTGACAAAGGGGGTGGGGTTGTGCTATTCACGAACACAGATTATTTGAATGCCATGACCAAAATCATTTTGGAATCAGGAAATTATGAAATGGTTTCCCTCAATGAAATTAATGTTGGACATAAGAAAATTGATTTAGCCGTCGAAGAATATTTTTTGGATCATAGAATGTCAAAAGATATTTTTGACTTCCTCAAAGTCGAATTTCCTGTTTTGGCTACCATCTTTGGCATCCCTAAGGTGCGCAAATGTGTTTCCCAGCCCCATTTCAGACCTATTGTTTCAGGTAGTCGGTCGAAGACTTATCCAATTGGTGTCGTCATTGACCATTGGACCAAACCTTTACATGAAAGGATACCTCATCTTATAAAGGACTCCTGGTCATTTTTGGGCAGGTTGTCCACTTATTTATGGAGGAAGGATTTGGTCTTTTTGACTATCGACGTGGTCGATTTATTTTCATACATCCCGAGGGATATTGGTTTGGAATATTTTTCCAACAGTCTCAGGACCATATCTGATTTTAGTTGGGATCGTATTTGTGTCTTAGTGGATATGATGTCCCTAGTTTTGGATTATAATTTTATCTCTTTCGAAGGTGAGTTTTACAAGTAAAGTAGAGGTGTGGCGATGGGAGCCTCTTGTGCTCCTATTTTCGCCAATTTAGTGATGCTTGAGTGGGAACATAAGTATTTATTTCCCAGTGAATTTTTTCTAATATTTCATTTTACAGTAGATACCTTGATGATTTGTTTATATTATGGAAAGGGCCCATCAGTCGGATTCCTCTTTTTATGGATTACATTAACCATACTACTGACTTTTTAAGGTTTACCCACCATTTTGATCCTAATGGTATTGCATACTTGGACACGTTTATTTGCCATTCAGCTTGTGGGGTTGTCTCTCGTATCCATAGGAAAGAGACATTTTCCAACGATTATTTACATTTCACTAGTGACCATCCTAGGCATATGTTCAAGAATGTTTTCAAAGGTTAATGTATAAGGGCCGCACGTATGTCTTCCAACCCAGAGTTATTGTCGAGGGAACTCAACTTTATTAAATCCATGTTCATTGATAGGGGTTACCCTACCCCTCTTTTAGATGATATCATTCATTATGTGAAGGGTGAATGGGGTAAGAAATATACCCCTATTTTGGGCATTGGTAACCTCCCTAAGATGAATGAAAGGTCACACCCTCTGAATGGTTCCAGAGTTTGTGTTTTGACTTTTTCTCCTTTTGTTCAATATTTAAAAAATATCATTTTTGACCACTGGAAGTTACTCATGGTCGATAAAGACCTTATAGATGTGTTTGGTACACAACCAAGCTTTGTTTTCAGGACTGGTCCAAATATTAAAAGCCTCCTTGAAATGAAAATAAAATCTAGACACAATTTTGGAGTAACAAAGAAATGTGGGCGTTGCGGGCAGTGTCACGCTATTAGTGAAACAATGGGTGTTAGATTGGCAAATTACAATAAGACACACGTTAAGAGTAAGGTTGGCAACTGTAACACGTCCCGGGTTGTTTACATCGCAACCTGTCCGGCCTGCCCTGTGTTTTACATTGGGAAAACCGAGAGGTTTTTTTAAAAAACGTATTTATGAACATCTTTACAAGATTAAGATTTGTGACCCAAAGAATGCCCTTTCTAGGCACATTTCATCTCATGACAATACCCACTGTTTCAAGTTTTTTATTATTAACAGGGTGGATGTTGTACCATCTGGTGGGAATTGGAAAGCGAATTTGGCTATGAAGGAAGCCATTTGGCAAATTAAAACAGATGCCACTCAGTTTCCAGGCATCAACGAGTCTATTAGTATCAAGCCTTTTCTACAATTGGCTTGATTTATATACACATATTTACACTTCATTATTTGTACATTTGTACAATATTTATTATTGTCAGATGAAGAGTAATAACATGGTTGACGTTTTTTCTTAATTATTTTCAACGTAATTTTATGTTAGTTTTTTATGAGTCTTTTATGAATTATTACTTTTATAACAATTAATTATTTTTGATCACATATATTTTTATCAGATATTTGACCAATTTAGAATTGTTGAAATGAATGTTTTAAAGTTTTTAAAGTTTTTTAATAACATAGTTTTCTTCTTTATAAGCCTATCAATGAGTTTGGAAAAGGTCCCTTTAAGACTTTTGGCGCCAAATTCAAAAGTTCAGTACTTAAACAAGTTTGTGTATTCAGTTCGGGGTTCTGATGAAGTCTGGATATCAGATGAAAGCGCTTAACCCTGTTTGATGTGTATCGTTTATCACTGGTAGATCGTAATAAAAGTTTGGTTTTGCTTGAAAATTGTCTTGACAGTCTGCAGTTTCTACTTGGGAATCACGTTTGAGAACTGCTTGTATCGCCTGCATTTTCTGCTTGCATTATTTGGATCTTTTGCTTCAGTCTTCTCTCCCAGGAGCTGCTTGTATTGCCTGCATTTTCTGCTTGCAATGTTTGGATCTTTTGCTTCAGTTTTCTCTCCCAGGAGCTGACCGTGGGTTGTTTTTTGGTTTTGTTTAGGATGACTGTGCACATTGATGGGGTTGACAGCTGTGTACTGTCGATTGGCTGACCAACAACTGACTCTGGCACACCTCCCTGTGCCATTACACAGGTATCATCATTATCACTATCCCCAGCAGCAGATTCAGGTTTCCTGCTGCACACCACCAGAGCAGCACCAGAACCTGTGAGAAGAAGACAGGAAACACAGTTTACAATGTGCACACAATGTTACCACACATGCACACATGGGCACATGCACACATGGGCACATGCACACATGCACACATGCACATGCACACATGGGCACATGCACACATGCACACTCCTCAGTACATGAGATACAAACACACAGACACAGACACACTTGTAATCACACACATAGCAATACCATTTTAGGGTATTATTACTATTACTATCATTAGTATTAAAGGAATGCTATTACACACTTACCAGCATGGATTGGCTGCCTTGCTGTTATACCAGAGGGACCTGCATAAATAAGACATTCATTTTCAGTGGGCACAACTGTGCCATTGATACTGTGAGTATGATACAGTTCAGTAGTACAACAGTTGGCTTTCACAGGTCGACTGCTGATATTGAGAATATCACTCTTGCACAATAATTACCAGGATAATAGCTACAAACACAGTACACACCTCACACATGCATAAACTACCAGTGTAGAGAACAGTCAAATATAGATATGGCATGTTACCTGCACGCTCCAATTCCTCCTGCTGGGTGGCTCCAGCCTCCATCATTACACATGTGTATGGATGTTGTTGTTGTTGGGCTGGAGCCACAACACTTAGGAGGAGCCCCTCCAGTCTGGTGAGGGGGTGTATAGCCACCCCACCACCTGTGGCAAGCTGTTGCCTGTGGATATCAGATGCACGCTGACGGGCATTTCTAATTAAATCACTGCAGTGATGGCATACCTGCTCATATGTCCAGTTGTGCATGCCTATATCATTTACCTGATGGACAAGGTCTTTCCACAGTGCAGCCCTCTCCTGCTGGTTCTGGCTGGTGTGGGAAAAGAGTGTGGCAAACTCCCGCACCAGGCTCTGGTGTATCTCCTCTTCCTCTGCAGCAGAGTATGTGGGATTGCGCTGGTGCACCATTGTGAGCAAGTGATATGGCACACATAAAACTCTACTGTAGTGATATCACTGAACTGCCATATATAGCATCTGTCTGTCTATTGGGGGATACACATTTGAATGACCACATATCAGTGCTCTGCTGACAACTCTGTGACAGTGCCTGGCACACTCCATACAACAAACAAGTATACTCCAGCAGTCAGCACACTGTTTGAGGTCCAATGCACAGCCTCACACTGGGGGTATGTATCAAGGTAATGTATGGGGAACATTGTCAACACATGCAATGCATGCAATGCACAGTACAAATGTCACTGGTAATGCACTGTAGTCTTTCTTGCCATATCCATACCTACACCACAGTCACATACAGGGAACCACAGCACAACATATGGCAATGTAGTATGTTTGTATCCCAATACCTGACACATCTTTCTCTGGCCTCACACCAAGGACACACACTACCATGACAGACACATAGTCATGCTGAGTAATCACACCATTACAGACCTTGCACACAGTCAGTGGCACATGCATTCCACCTCACATATTTGGTATTGCAATGAGTACATGTGTGTGCATTGTGTCATAGGCAGGTAGTATGCTACTGGGCCTGGGCCTACAGCAGCATACTGTTATGCTACCCTGCCCCTTGGAACACATGCAATGTGGTTGTACTTGTTCCTTTCAAACAATTACACAGGGTGACTCATATGGCATACTACCTATCTGCATAACATTCAACAGGGGTATGTCTGACATCTCCTAATGGGGAGCCTTGCTTCATAATGCTGGGTGGTTTACTCCAGGGTATGGCCTATTTGTGTGTAGGGACCTGTACCTCCACCATGTGCTCTTTACTGCGGTGCCAAGGATGACAGACATAGGTCATTTATGTTGTGGCTATTGTGAGGTGTTACCATGGATGTTGGACAACTGTTATGGGTGTGACTAACTATGTATATCCAGCAGTGGTATGCTCTGTGTCGGTAGTTTGAGAGGCACTCTATCTGTGGTTTTGTCAGTCACTCTGCATAGGTAATGTGTTTGAGGGCATTATCACTGTTTGTTAGGCATGACTGTATCCTTCTCCCTTTCTGTAGTTGTCATAGGAGGTACATACCATGTAGGACATTGTGAGGTGTAGAGGGGTACAGTGACCTACATTTCACTAGCTGACCCACCATTTCTGCTGACATGTACCATGTGCAGGTATTACAAGACTGGTGTGCCACTGTGAATATCACAGGGGAGGCTATTGTACACTTGTTTCCCATGTTCCCTCCTGACACATCCAGTAGTAGGCAGGCAACCACATATGTGGTGGTTAGTGGTGTAAGTGTTTTGGAATGGGGTATGGTACTCCTGTATCCGCACTGGTGTTCAGTACATGCCTTTGTCAACAGGCATCTATTGCAATACTCTCTCAGTATATATATATATATATATATATATATATAGAGAGAGAGAGAGAGAGAGAGGGGGGTGAGAGATAGAGAGAGAGAGATATTCATATACATACATATCTGTACACATGCATATCTGTCTGTATATGTGTAATGTATCTATATATATATCTATATATGTATGTGTCTATTACATAATATGTGTATATACATATTCTATCCGTCTATCTATATATGCTCATAGGTAGGTACTAGGCTATCGGCCCTAGGGCCCATACAAGCCTAGCCAATAAATGTACCCTGGCTTTCACCACCCAAGAAAGGTATTTTCCTATGCCCCTGTTGAGAAGAGCCACAGACCTGATCCCCAGGGTGAATTCCCCATTTCCCATCCAATCATCAGGATCTTTCTTGAAGAGTGCTAATGAGGAGCTCTGTTTGATATACATAGGTAGTCTGTTCTAGAGTATGGGAAGTGTCTGGGACAGGACTCTATCCCTCCAGCATGTTCTGTTTATTGTGGTGACAAGGTTAAGGTCCCTAGACCGTGTAGCTCAGAGGGATTGGGATTTATTTAAGTGGAGCATGTCCAACAGCTGTAGGTTTGACATAGCTGTGTATGTTAGGCAGAGATCACCCCTGAGTAGGCGATATGCCATGGAGCCAAGCTGTAGTTTTTTGAGATGGTCTGCATAGGGCATCTGTTTGAGGCCAGTAATCCTCTTTGTGAGGTATTTCTGTGGTCTTTCCAGTTGTTATAGTTGTCCTGTGAGGTACATACCAAAAGTGGCGTTGTACTCTATTATGGGTCTAATAAGTGATGAGTAGAGGGGAACAATGACCGCTTTTTTCTGGATGGGAATCCTTTTGTAATGAGATGAGCCATGTAAAAGGATTTCCCGACCACTGTGGCAATGTGATTATTTTTTTATTTATTTTTATTTAACATTTGTTGACCGGGAATGTCCGACTAGGTTCCACAGAGCCTGTTTTCAGTGGAGGCCCGAGGAGAAATGCTCCAGATGCATGTCTTTGGAATGTGGGAGGAAACCGGAGTACCCAGAGGAAACCCACGCGAACACAGGGAGAACATGCAAACTCCACACAGAAGGCACCCCAGCCGAGAATCGAACCAGAGAACCTCTTGCTGTGAGGTGACAATGTTAACCACTGCACCACTGTGCCGCCCAGTTATCAAAGGAGAGACTACTGTGCACCTGTGTCCCAAGGTCTATTATCACATTTTCGGCATTAAGTAGACTACCAGCTATCTGGTAGTTCATGGATACAGAGTTTATACCACGGGGATGACAATACACATTTTGGCATTGAGCTTCAGGCCATGGCTTTGACACCAGGTATCTGTCTCAGTGAGGGCCTTTTGTAGTTTGACCACATCATTAGCAGTTGCAATTATGGCTCCTAGGTTGCAATCATCTGCAAACTTTGTTAGCCACAGACCTTCTGTGTTGGCCTGCACTTTGGAGAAGTAGATACCAAATATGGGAGGACCCAGGACTGAACCCTGTGGTACTACACTTGTCACTGGTCTGATGTCGGATTTGGAATACTCTACTTTCACAGTGTGGGTTCTGTCCGTGAGCCAGTTGTCAACCCATCTTATGACATAGGGATTTATACCTAGTTTAGTGTGCTTATCTATAATTCCAGAATGGGGGATGGTGTTGGAAGGCTTGGCGAGGTCTACATAAGCCGTGTGAACCATTTTACCATCATCTCTGGCTTTGCTGACTGCTTCAAAGAAGTCAGTCAGGTTTAGGAGACATGGTCTGCCTTTTACAAATCCAAACTGAGTAGGATCCAGAGTTTGGAGATTACCAATGTCTTTGTTTATGAGTTCCATGATGGTACATTCCATGGCCTTACAGACCAGGCTTGACAGGCTAATGGGGTGGTGGTTGCCGTGGTCCATCGTGGCTCCCACTTTGTGGAGTGGGATGTGTTGTGGTGTGAAATTCAGTGGCTACAAAGCCTGAGGTGAGGCTATGATTGAACATGGTACTGCGGTGGGGTGCCAGTTCATTCAGTGGTTTGTGTAGAATGCAGCCTGGGATATTGTCAGATCCCATGGATGCTGTGTTCTTGGCTTTGGAGAGTGTGTCTTTTACCTGTGCAGCCATGATTATAGGGACTTTGCATTCTTCCAGTATAGAAATGGGCCCTCTAGGGGGTGAGAGGGGGGTAAAGTTAGCACTGAACCTATCTGCCAGGATGTTGGCAATATCAGTTGGTTATGTATATTTAGTGCCGTTATGCTGTACCTCAGAGCAGATCTGAGTGTTCCCATTTAGATTCTTGACATAGCTATAGAATGCTTTGTGGTTGTCTTTAGAGTCAGTGGCACTTTTGTTTTCGTAACTAGCTTTGGGGGATTTTATGAGGGATCTCAGCTTCTTACTGAGGTTGACCAGGGAGTTCCTCCAGTCATGGGAAATTACTTATTTTTGCAACAGTGTCTTTCTTCTGATGTTGAGTTTGTTTATGGCAGAGGACCACCAGACTGGCTTCCTTTGTCTGGGGGATAACGTCTTGGTTCTATTAGGGATAGCATGATCCATGCACTCGTGTAAGTGCTTATATAGTGCATTTGTGTAGGATTCAGCAGTCATACCTCTATTGTCCATCTGCATGGGTGTCATGCAGTTTGCCACTTCTGTCTTAAGAAGTGTGACATTGGCTTTTGAGACGTTTGTTACGATGGTGTCCCTAATTGGGGCTGGGAGTGGGATGTGGATGTCTAGACTGATTACCTTGTGGTCAGATCTCACCAACGAGGAATTGACCTCTGGTGTGGAACACCGGTTTCCCATGTTGGTGATGACCAAGTGTGGGATATTGCTGCCCCTGGTGGGGGTGTGAATATATTAATCCAAGGTGTTGGTATTTATGAATTCTAAAAAACGTTGAGCAATAGAGTTGGTACGGATGTAGTTTTTCCAGTTAATGGTGGGGTAGGTGAAATTGGCCATTATTAGGGTGTTGGGTTGTACCCAATACTTTCCAGTGTATCATGACATGAGGAGTGTGAATTCTGGGGCATGGTGGGGGGTCTGTAGCAAGCTACGATTTGGATTGCGTTCTTGCCCAGAGTTAGTTGCAATTGGATACCTCAGATGCATTATGCTGTGCAATTAGCCTGGAGGTGTGGATATCCGTAATGAATATGGACACGCCTCCACCTTTAGTGCTTCCTTCTGGGTTAGGTGGCCAACAGGTGTGGTATGACTTGAAGCCCGGTAATGCAGGGGTGCTCCCTGGAGCTTTGCACCAGGTCTCTGTCACTGCACAGATGCCACAGATGTCAACATTTACAGTGGTGTATTTGTCATTTGAACCTTGCCTGACAAAGGCACTATAGGGATGGCATGAGTCTTAGCCAGTATCTGGAATCCTGAGGGTGACAGGTGCAGGCCATCTCTGGCACAGCAATCGGTCATGTCGTCCCAGGCAGACAGATGCTGGATCCCCTTAGAATGACACCAGAAGCTTAGCCAATTGTTGAGGTCAATCATTTTGTCCTTGTACTGTGGTATCAGTCTGGGTCTATCTATTTCTATATCCCTCTCTATCTATGTATACATATATGCACATTATATATAGATACATATATAAATATACATACATATACATATAATATATATATTTATACGTTTTTATTTACACATATGAATACACACACTAACATACTGTTAAACATTCAGTACTGTACAACCTACGTTGTACATTGCACTACAACCTACATTATGTGCACATAGCATCCTTCACATACATATGTATGTCCAGCCTTCACTAACAGTTGCAGTATGTCCCCTGCCCTATGCACATCCTCAAATATATCTATATACAGACGGCTAACACATATGGAGGGTTCACAGTATGTAGACTATTACATTATTAGTTTATATTACCTTTCTTCGACACTGCTATTTTGATGGCTTGCTGCTTGGTAGCCTGCTGTTCTGTACTGTAGTGGTTTCAGCAGTCTGTGTCTCTTATTTGTTTTTTTTTATTTCTTTGTTTTTATTTATTTATGTTTTCTCTCTCTCTCTCTCTCCCTCTCTCTCTCTCTCTCTCCGGCTGTTGCAATGAACGTATTGCATGTGTGGACTGGGAGTACAGGCTGCTTTTGTAGGTATATGCAGTTGTGCATGTGATGGCCTCTGCACCAATTGTTAGGCAGCATTTTCTAATTGCATGCAGCCTGCTGTATGGTAATTGCAGTTCTCACTGTGATTTCAGGACAGTGCTATAAAATGTTAGGTGAGGTAGGCGTAGCCTTTTCAGATTTTCAAGGTGGGGACCATGCTGGTATGCTGTGGACACTGTTGTGTGAGCATAAAGGTTGGTATGTCTCTCATATCTCAGGCTGTGTTGTAGGCACTGACATGCATGTTGTACTGACACCTGACTATTGCTTCCTCCAGTTTATTCTTCTCAGTGTGTATGTTAACTGACACCTAATAATACTAATACTGTTTAAATGGGAGTATGTGCTTTCCTGTGGGACTTGTGAAGTAACTGGTTTACTACAGTGGCTCTTGCAATTTGTTGCTATGGCTTCACTATTTAGCCTTTACATTCACTCCTTGTTGGCCTGCTAGGTGTCTTTACTGGAATGTGTTGCTATGGCTTTCCTATTTTCCATTCACATTCACTCCTTGTAGTGCTTGCTATATTTCTTTCAGCAGCAGTTCCTTATATGTTTGTTGTGGTTTGGTGGTACTGCATGCAGTCTGGTCTGGCCAGGGTGTGTGGCTTGACACCTACAAGGGTATTTTATTTTTCCTCCTAAGCAGTAGTAGCACCTTCTATTTTATTCTAACAGTTATGGATAGCAGGCACATGCAGTGCTTGTAAACAGCTATACTGTCCTTCTGTTATTAGTTGGATACCTCCTTTGATATTTGTGGGTTGTACACCTACATGTGGGTGTGCTTGTGAATACACCATTTCTGACATGCACGTAGTGCATACTTTCAGTAGCTGACAGTTACTATTACGTGGGACAAAACACCTTTCTGCCTACTATTAGTACATTTCACAGGGAGTCAGTGGGGCACAGTTAACATTTGTTTTCAAATCAGGGACATCCCTGTAATTCAGTCCCATTTGTGAGGTCTGGCCTCTTACCTGTTCAAATATGGCAGTGTTTATCCTGCTCTGATAGTGTTTGTGGTTTGCAAGGTGCTGCTGTCACATTATTACCTATTAGCTACCGACTAGCATGGCTGTTTCTCTTCTCACACTAATGTTATACAAATCCACAAGAATTGCCAGTAAAGATACAAGACAAGCTTTGTGTAATATCCTTCCTATATTCCCTTTACATTCAGTCCTACTATTTCATGATATATTGCTTTCAGAAGAAGGTTCTTGCATATCAGTCTTGGCTTAGTGGTAAGTCATGCAGACTATTGTTTCCAAGGTCCTGGGTTCAAGACTGACAGAGGACTTTTATTTTGCTGCTAAGCAAACTACAGGCCTTGTCATTCAGAGTGACTAAGGCACTTTTAAGCAGTTGTAAGCAGGTCAGCGTTGGTTTATGCGGTGCTCACGCATACGCACTGTTGCTTAGCTTTGCGCACACACGCTTAGCTAAGCGCACACAAGCGCACATCCGCTTACAACTGCTTAAAAGTGCTTACTCTCGCACACACCTGTGCTAATTTTCTTGAGAGAAAAGAAAATAGGGAGATAGGACAGTGGTGAAAAAGGGAGCACAAAAAGGGTAGGACAGTAGGAAAACAAGCTTGGGATTTGCAGGAAGGATGTAGGAAAGGCCCATAGCTGCCCATTTCTTTATCAGCAATAGCTGTGCATATCTCTGTAATTTGGTGTGAAATTTGAAACCTTCCACCCCTGAGAGAGGGGTGAGGACAACAAAGTATGTTGTTCAGCCAATTGTAATTACCACTTCACATGTCCAGCAGAAATTTCTGCAAAATGGGCAGCTATGTATGGGGCATATTTTTTTTGCAGGAACAGAGTGCCTTTTTTTTTTTTTCAGTTGAGATTGGAATGTATATTTTGGGAGGTAGGTAGGGGAGGTTAACAGACAAGACAAACGAGATGCATACAGGGGCGGAGTATGACACGTGGGGGGAAACACAATTGCCTTCACAGCCCAGGACGGGGCTGTGCTGGGGGCTGTGTAGGATGGGCAGCAGGGACACCCATGAGTTGTGCCACCCGAGCCTCAAGCTGGCGTAGGGGTTCAAGCACAGACTGCCTGATCTCGCTACGCACCACAGACCAGACACTTTGGAGGGTGAGTGGATGGTCTCCTCTGGCCACGCTTGCAGAGGGGGGATGAGCCCCATCCCCTGCAGTGCTTCCACCCCAAGGTGGCACAGGGCCACCGGAGGAGGTTCCGGCCTGGGCACTAGTGCCAGGTGCACTCGCCAGCTGAGGTCGGAGAGGTGGGTCCACTGAAACCTGCCTTCCCTGTTGTCCTATGTTTAGACATATTTTATGACATTTTGGGTTAGTAACAAACAATACCATTCAAAATTAGTTGTAACAGCATGCATCAGTATTCCCATTAACCAAACACCCATGAATTCCAAACATTGAACAGCAAGCATAACACATGCATATTTTGAACAACAGTACACAATCCAACAGCATGCAGGGTCGATTGATGGCAACAGGCCATCGGGTTTGGATATGTGAACAGGGCACATGCAGCAACGTACATGCAAGTATGTTTGAACCAACAGGACAATTGTCCATAGGAATTGATTGTGAATACACATACCCAGTTTGTTGTGGAATGGCATTATTTGTGAATATAGGGTAGGGTGAAGAAATATTTCATTAACAACTTCAACTACATATACATATGCTGTACATCTCTAGTAGCTGCAGATATATATACCCTACAGGTCTTACTACAGTTTCCTATATGTAACCTTAGGAATGTTGTTGATGGGACTGTTACTGATACTTTAATATCCATTGCATTTTTATTCATAAACATTTCATATGTGGCTATGTTCAGGTACAGCATCCTGCTACATTTCATTTATATGGCTCTAGACAACTGTGGATGTTCATTATTTCATACAACCATACTAGCTCCATATTGCAAGGGTACAGCAACATTTACAAATTGTGGGACAGACACATTCCAGCTTCAGTACTTTATTTCATACATTTCACTTTTTGGTTGTGGCTTTCTCATTCATTTCATTATGTACTGACTGCAGTATACTTTATTCAGACATTATAACAGCTTTCTTGGTCGATTCATACATCTTTCTCTCACTCACTTGTTTAATATTTACAATTCAAGTTGGTACTTTGTTGTGGGCATTATTAACATGTCATACCTGCTTACAGCAATCCTTTCCAACAGACTCACTTGTTTCATATGGCAGATTTTCTAAGGGGATGTATTTCACACATGTCTATTATCGTTGGCTTGTTTACGAGTGATTTTCAGGCTGCTGCAGGTTATCTGATATTATACCTCAGGTGGGTAATCACTATGTCAGACTTGTTTACTTTTTATTTCTGGATTACAGGCTGCATCACTTATCTAATCATACAGCGCTAACAGAATCTTTCTTCTAGTGTTATTTGAACTTTATTAATATGTGACTACACTGACCTCTTTTACAAGCTGTCTCACTTATATTGTATAACAAGTACAGGAATATAATTACTAACCTGCCTGGTGCCGCAACCGCTCCAGCCTATCACCATAGGCTCACCTATTCGCGGAATGCACACTTGCAGCTGTAATATAAATTAAGTAATATTGGAACATACATCTCCATAATATCAGCTATGATAATTCCTTACATACATAATTACATGGATACTTACTCAGTAGGGGGCGTTGGGCATTTGCCGGGCCCCCTGGATCCAACGGTTCAGTTGGTCCTGCTTCCATCGCTTCAGGTCCGCATGGTGGTGACAGACCTGCTCACCAGTCCTTGGTATGCCTGTGGCACTGGTGAGATCATGTGCCAATCGGTTCCACGCCTCTGCCTTATATGCACCCCACAGAACCTGGCCCTGCATGAGTTGAGCCTCATGATCGTGGACTAGGAGCCAAACCACGTATTTGGACTCCTCAACACCCCACCTCTGTGCTTGAAAGTGACTGCCCTCTCCTACACCTGCCATCCTGACTGCAAATAGGTTCCACAATCAGTTATGCTGTGTATTCCTGCCCATGGTGCTTATATATGCCATTTTTCCCGCACTTATCTGTGATTGGCCATTTTGGAATTGTATCAGCTTCACAAAACCTGCTTTGTCATGCTTCTGTTTCCATTCATTCCTATATATATGCTAGTACTGCAGTTTTCAGTATGGCTGTCATGGCTTAGTGGTTCAGTACTTTGACAATGATGCACAGTATCCTGGGTTCAAGCCTGGGCATTGCTTTTTTATTTTACTACTGTCTAGACAGGCTAGGAGGTGTGTCTGTTTAAAGGCGGCTTTGATACAGGTTGCTCTACATTGCCCGCCGATAAGCCGGTTGGCGCGCTGGGCAGCTCTGCGCAAACGGGTTATGCTGGTTAATGCATTATTTGTCTATGAGCATGCATATTACGCTGTGAGAAATGCTGCGCAACTACGGGCATACACTTTCAGCATGTTAAAGCACTGCTCAACTCCGGGCACTCCTATTACACCTGTTAAACCACTGCTCACCTGCAGGCATACATACTCAGCTTGTTAGAGCACTGCTCAGCTATGGGCACTTATAAAATATTTTATTTTTTTATTGTGTCAGAGTTCTTCATAAAACATGGCCCATTTCATTGCATTTTACTTAAATTATAATTATATATATATACATATATGTCAGGGGATTGTTTCGTGCTTATTTCACTAAAAATAAAAAATGATGTTGTTGGTGCTCGAACCGTGACTGCCTCCTCTTTGGCCAACGTCTTTACCACTGCGCTATTGCTACTTGGCTTATTTTGCATATTTAGAGCTTATATGCTTTTTCAATGACTGCTAACTGTGGCTGAGCGAAGAGCACACCCGGGCAAACGAGCGCAATTACGGGCAAACATTTCTGAAATTAAAAAAAAATTAAACTGTTCATTTTTATGTTTTACTTTTCAGTTGGGTTACTAGTTTGTAGGGGCATGTGTGCTGTTGTGTTTCGTGACATTTCCGCGGACTCGCTCGTGGGAGTTTCCTTTTGGGACTGTGATTCTTCTGGGGGCGTGTCCCTTTGCAGGTCTTGCCATGCAGACATGCCCCCTAATTTGCTACACGAACCGTGTTAGCCTAGGGTGTGATTCAGCATGCCCTCATGAATATGCATGGCATGCTGACATCACCCCGTTTAACTGCATCGTCCCTGTAAGACTTGCTATCTCTTACACGGAGGCTTCGTGAATCCTGCCCATTGTGAATGTCTTCAGTAGCTGACAACCTTATGCCGTCACCAGACAAGTGAGTTAATAATGCACAGTTCGTTAAGGTTGTCTTTTTATTGCACAGAGTGAGCATTACACTGGTAGTTATGTCCTGATAAAAAGTGGGTATGTATTTTAAAACATAGCATAAACACGTGCAAATGAACCTGAGTTTTATCTGTGTACGTTTTAACAAAGAGGGTTTATATGACATGTATGACAAAGGTGTAGGCTCAGTTCAAGCATTATTAATCATCAAAGTGGCAACATGAGTGACTAATTACATACACTGAGATGCATTTCTGAAGTATGTTCCTCTTAACTGCTGAAGTGATATTTTCCAGGCACTTTCATTTGAAAACACACTAGTCGAACCATAAAATATAGTGTTTGAAGACTTTTCATGATTTAAATACAGGCACATAAATGACATATAATTCTGTTATTTTCTCTTCAAGATTCAATATACATCATATAGAATCATATGTTGGCAGGTTATATTGGCATCTACAAAAGAAGAAAGAACAAATGAAGCCAGATACTGGAGCACAACTTTCTTTGCAAACTAAACTGGCGAAAGTGGAAAAGCAATTAAAACGGCTAAAAGATGTTCCGTAAGTATTGCTTTACCAGACTAATGTTTGAGAAAAGCTTGTCAACAGTAGTGTAAGAGATTAGTGAACAGTTGTGATACAAAATGTGAACTTGTTTAGATGACTGATGCAAACTACAGAGGATAATTGAACAGAAACAATGCACCTCTTGAACTGTTACATTTATGGATATAACCAAAAAAGGATGACGCCAGAAAAAGTGGTACATCATTAAGGCAGCTGATCTACATATACAAAATGAACAAAAAAGGGAGCTACATATAATATTCTGTTCTGTATATAACTGTATGATGCAGGAAAAGGCAACATTGTAGGGGCATTGATAAAGACTGAGAAAAAAAAAGGTATGCTATATACACTCCAGAATAATGTGATTGGCAGTGAAATTGATGAAAACAGAAACAGAAGAGAAGTAATGCAAGGGAAATCAGAGTATTAGTGAGGCTAATTACTCAGAGCCAGTGTCCAGCAAGAAAAAAGTAATAGTGAGACAGTCGATTACTTAGAGCCAGTCTGCAACAGAAAATATAGCAGTGTGAAGTGTAATTACTGAAAGCCAATGTGGGATGGAAAAAGAAATTGTGAGCTTAATTAGTCTGAGCCGGTTTGTGACAGAAAAAAGTGACAGCAAGAAAGTTAATTACTCACAGCTAGTCTGGGACAGAAGAAAGTCCCAGCAAGAAAGTTAATTACTCACAGCTAGTCTGGGACAGAAAAAGAAAAATAGTAGGAATGTTAGTTACTCAAAGGTGGTGTGTTATAAGAAAAGAAATAGAAGGTTAATTACACAAAGACATTGTGCAGCAGAAAATTACTCAGATCCATTTTAATACAGAAAAACAATTTTGAGAAGGTCAAGTGCTCAGAGCCATTATGTGACAAAAATGGTAACAGTGAGAAGGGTAATTACTCCCAACCGGTATATATCAGAAGAATAAATAGTGAGGTTAGTTATTCAGAGCTAGTGTGTGACACAAAAAAATGTAATGAGGAAGTTACTTTCTCAAACCCAGTGCATGACTTAAGAAGAAACCACAAGAAGGTTAATTGCTAACTGTGTGGCAGAAAAAGAAATAGTGACAATAATTACTTTTTCATCTCCCTTTTGTATGTTCTGCAGCTGACCTTCACCTGCTTGATTGTATCCATTTATCTTGAATATCCCCTGACACCCCCACCCCCACCCCAGGCTTGGGATGCACTGGTGGCGGGCTGGGAAGGGGAAGTTGACTGGAGCAGTCTCCAGTGTTACATATGCTGTCTTGCATGCCAAATGATTTTTATTTGTTTAACTGAGTGGATATACTGATGACAATCACATCACCGTACATAATTTCAGTTAGGTCTGCCCCCCCCCCCATGTAGATATGCTAATGGCAATCTGCTGCATGTTTATGACATCATAAACTGGTGATCACTTATCACTGGTTAGGCATCACATTACAGACAAGAGTTCCCTCCCTCCAGACTGGGCAAGTTGACAGAGTTGCTCCCCCCATCCAGTTCTTCTAGCACCCAAGCAACAAACAAGGGTCAGCTTACTTACAGTAATGGGTGAGCATAATTGCTTACATGCTAGTATATGACAGAATATGAAGCAGTGAAAGAGTAAGTTACTCACAGCCAGTGTGTTACTAAAAAGAAACAATGAGAAGGCTAATTACTGACAGCCAGTGTGCCACAGAAGAAGTAGTGGTACTCAGAGACAGTCTGTGACAGAAAAAGGAACAGTGAGAATGTTAATTACTCAGGGATAGTTTATAATGCAAATAAAATAATGGTGAGATTAATTACATAGAGCCAGTCTGTGACAGGAAAGGAAATAATGAAGTTAATTTCTCAAAGCCATTCTATAACAAAAGAAGAAAAAAATTGCAATAACGCATTGAAGTTGTCATTGACTGAAGTACATCTGAATTTATGCTGTTTAATTTGTTTATGTAGTAATAAAATACATTGTAAATAAGCTATAACATTCATAGCTGAGCTGAAGAGGGAAGCTTCACATTGTCCACTTGTTTGGTAAGAAACCTTTAATAAATGAAACAGATTACAGTTCCTGTGTTACCTTGAGAACAGGCAGTTGCCTCTAAAAAGCTTTTTCAGGCTTCCTTTTTAAATACAGGAATATTGTTGAATATATATGCTAAAGGAAAAGAAGGATGATCAGCAGAGAACTGACAATAAAGGAAAGGTGTGACAGATACCCATCAATATCCATGACATTGTAATCTCAAAGTAGTTATATATTAGTGACCTGCATGTCCATTCATATTTAGGAACTGATGGAGAAAAGAGGAGGATATTAAAAAGCCTGCACAATGCTTACATTTTAAGACATACTTTGATAACTTTTCTCTGTTCATCATACCTTTGTCAGTAAGTGTAAGGGAAAGAGCATTTTTTGTCAGAAAAAGCTATGTTGATTCAGTAAAAGGTATTACTTTGCCTCTGTGTTCCATTTGTTTCATTGTCTTTCTGTTTTATGGTATCAGTCTAACATGGCATTTCTTGAATTTGTCTGCCATGTTCACGCAGGAAATCATTGCTTTTAAATATGCTCTCCTGCCTAGTAATTGCGGATTTAAAAGGAGGACGTCTGAGATGTATTCACTGCAGTAATTGTACTTGAAAAGTCTGTTGACTGTATTGAAATAGCTAACAAAACTCTCTTTTCTATTGAAGAGCTGGAGCTGAAACCAAAACTGTGTATAGGCATGACATAGTAGCCTTCATATTATTGGCCTTTCTGACAGGAAGGACACTGGTAATCCTATTTTGTTCATCACAAACTATTGGAGGACATTGTGGTTCTCTAAATGAGGTCCTTCTTTTGTTATTGGGAGGGTACACAATACTTTATTCCCCAGACCCGCTCCTTCTGCTCCACCAAACATAAGATTGTTCAGTTTGTACTTTTTACACAGTTGGGGCATATAGGCTCATTTGCTCTTCTTCTTGATGGCATTTTCATTTCTGCTTTTGTAAACTGTAATTCTAGCTATATATTCTTGTTAGCATCTTGGCTGACAGATACATCAGAGGATGGTTTAAGACTATGAACAATTAACTGCTGCTTCCAGTGGTCCAGAGTGCGAGTCCTTCAGCCTCTACTTGCCTAGTTTGTGAATCTGAATAAGTCTGAATAAGTCACTTTAGTAGACAATTCTGCGAGGTTGAGTGTATAAAAGGTCCATTGGATCAGTGCTGTACCCCAGTCAAGAAATATAAGTAAATTGATAACTGATTAAATAAATAAATAAATAAATATGACATTTGGTAGTTTTATGTCTGTTTGCAGTGATGTGGCTTTAGAACAGAAATGTTACACTCAGCACTTGGAAGTTTGAGTACAAAAGAACAACAATTCTGAAACCAATCAAATTCAAAATTCCTAAAAAATAAAAAAAAACAAAAGCACTCCCCCCACACCCCTCTATTTGCATATATTCCAAGATCACTGTATCTCACAGTAATGAGAAATCCCCAAGATAGCATAGTCTTGACCTTTAAATACACGTAACAGGAATCACACATTAGAGTATCCATTGCTACTTCATTGTATTTAAGCCTGGCACCCAGAGATGTATAAATGACATTAAATGGGTTGTTTCAATTACAGTGATGTTGTATTTTAGGCAGTTCATTTTATGGTTAAAGCATAATTAAGGAAACAAAATGTATTGATGTTATATTCTTCCTTATTGTTCCCAAAAGGGGGAAACAGGAACTGAGAAGGCAAAATAATTCTCCCACCCAGACTGAATATATAAGCTTTCTTCATGATAAAAATTTTGTTTTGTGTATGACTGTATAGGAACTGTTTTGTTACTGGCTTAGGTATAGTTAACAACCCAGATATGTGGCTCAGTTGACTACCACTAATGACCACTACTATACTTTTACTTTAATTTTAAGGACAGTATTTAGTTCTTATCAATATAATCCATTTTATCATGAATGCACATTTTTGCTTTCCTTGTTTTTACTACCTCCATGCCTTTATCCAACTTGCAAAATATTTCCAAACAATATTCCTTCCTTGTTTGAAATAACAAGTCATTATTAATAGAAATATCTACCTTCATAAATTTCTGAAGCCATTTTATCCATCTACTTACTGTTCCCTCTAATTGTTTCCATTAGTTCAAGCCAATGTCTGTCAGATAATTCCAACAGTTCAAAATGTACAGTAAGTTAGGCTCTTCTACTAAACCATTTGATAACTTCCATGTACATAAACCTTTTGGGAAAATGTACATTCTTTAAAGTATTTTCTGTCTGTAAACTTTTATATTTTTGAAGCTATTTTTATGATTAAGGTTAAATAAGAGTGTTGATTTTATAGGTTCAAAGACTGAGGAGCAGGCAGTCAGTGGAAGGTCATAGGAGAGTAAGCATTAATGCTAATTATAGTTACAATTGTGAGACAACTGGCATAGTTTATCTTCAAAGTGTTTTATGTGTATAGCATTTTATGTGGGGAAAAAAACAGAATGTCCTGTTTGGAAACTTGTTTATGAACACTGTTACAACATAAAAGGAGGGTATTAAAAATGTTTGTCAATACAATAGAGAGAATGTGCCAGTTTTAAACATCTTGTATTTTATGTTTTAGGGAAAGTAAATAAGAATCCAAGGGAATGACCATGGGACAGTGTATCAGAATTAAAGCATTACAGTGGCAGTTAAGGTTACAGGTTATTACTCAGCAGGTAATCCTGAGCGAATTTCTATAGCAAGTTTACTAGCTTTAAAAGCTTATAAATTGTATATAAATTGTAAATTAAATTATGCATGTGATGGCCAGATTTATGTGGTTATATAGTAATAAAATATTTTAAATGTAATGAATAAGAGTGTGAGATGAATATATTATAGTTTTACCTATTTTCGTGTATTTCAATTTTAGGGGACATGATGGAATTTGTATATTTGATGGGTGAAATGAATGTTTTAAGGTGAAAATAATTGTGGATGTAATTAGATTCTGAAGAGGTCCAGTGTGTATGAAAGGACTAAGTCTTGTTCTTAAAATAAAAAATTTAAAATACAATAGTGGTCATTGGTGGTTGGTCATCAATCGAGTCACTGTATGAGACATATAGTCTGGGTTTTAGTTTGTTAGAGTAGACTCAAAAAAGTTCTGTTAGAAAAAAATTAATTTCTTCACAAGTAGTATAATCTGTGGAAATATCAACCATAAATAACAAAGTAGGAGAATAATCTGACATGTTAGATAAAACCTATTTCCTCTCAGATTTTGAAATTGAAATAGCTGAGGTTTTATTGCCTTTCAACCCATGATTGTAGTCAGGACATATATACTGTATTATACTTACAATAGCATTTTGTTCTCTGGACATTAACTGTTGATAACCTACCTTTTCTTACTTACAGTAATTAGCTGAAGATTATGTTTAGATGGGATCTTGCACTGCAGGAGTTTGACAAGAAAATTGCATGCATGTGTCAGTTTTAGCCCCATTATTATTCATCAAATGCATGCTCCCATAGTGAGAAGTTGTCCCAGGTAACAGTAGTCAACATCATTGCTATTTTGATTACTCCTGTTATGCCTATTGTTTCTCAGGTAGAATGTACCTGATTTATGATCCTTGAAAATTATTTGGATGTCTTCTGATTGGATAGACTACAGTTTTGCTAAGCTCATCCCAGCAAATATTGAAGTCATGCTAATATGTGTCATTCTTTATCCTATCCTTTCTATCCTTATTTTAATAAGGAGAATCAGTTGGAAATTGTTCATAGGTTCATAGATATATACTAGGCTATCTGCCCTAGGGCATTTATAAGCCTAGCCAGAGTGTGCGTGGCTTTCACCACCCCTTAGGTTGAAGAATACTATACCCATTAGTTAGCTGTGCCTCTGTCTAGTAGTGACACAGAGATGATCCCCGGGGTAAACCTACGATCTCCCATCCACTGGTCAAGATTCCTCTTGAATAGAGACAGTGAGGAGCTCTGCCTCACATGGACCGAGATTCTGTTCCACAGCATAGGGAGTCTCTGGGTAATGAATCTGTCCCTCCAGCACATCCTATTTATATCCGTGTTGAGGTTTAAGTCTCTTGCTCTCGTGGCTCTGGTGGATTTGGATTTTTTGAGGTGGAGCATGTCCATTAATTCCGGGTTGGACATGGCCTTGTATGTCAGGCACAGATCACCTCTGAGCAGATTGTATGCGACTGAATAGAGCTGGAGTTTCTTCAGTCGGGCAGCATATGACATGTTTTTGAGCCCCTTTATCCTTTTGGTGAGGAACTTTTGGGGTCTTTCCAATTGCTGCAGGTGTCGGGTAAGATACATTCCGAATGGGGCATTGTACTCAATCATTGGTCGAATAAGTGAAGAGTACAGGGGAACAATGACCTCCCTTGATCTGGATGTGAATCCCTTCATGATCAGGTGGACAATGTAGACGGTCCTCCTAACCACTTTGGCAATGTGAATGTCGAAAGAGAGGTTACTGTCTACTTGGGTCCCTAGGTCTCTGATAACCTCTTCCGTGCTTAATGGATTGCCACCTATGTGGTAATTAGGGGTTACCTTGTTTTTTCCAAAGGGTATGACTATACATTTTTGGCATTTAGATTTAAGCCATGGCTCTGGCACCAGTTATCTGTTTCTATGAGACCTCTCTGGAGGATATCTGTGTCTGATGGATTCTCAACTATGTCTCCCAGTTTGCAGTCATCTGCAAACTTTGTCAGCCACAATCCTCCTATGTTTGCCTGTACTTCTGAAAAATAGATGCCGAACAAGAGGGGGCCCAGGACTGAGCCCTGTGGGACACCGCTTGTGACCGGCTTGGAGTCTGACATGGCACCAGCAACTCTAACCCTGTGGGTTCTGTCCTTGAGCCAGTTTGCAACCCATCTTGTGACATATGGGTTTACATTTAAGCTGGTGAGCTTTTCTATGATATCTGAGTGGGGTATTGTGTCGAAAGCTTTAGCAAGGTCAAGGTAGGCTTTGTGAACTGCCTTACCCTCATCAATGGCCTTGGTGACTGTCTCAAAAAAGTCGACCAAGTTCAAGAGGCATGATCTGCCCTTTACAAAGCCGAATTGGGTAGGATCCAACGTCTGTAGGTCCCCAATGTCTTTATTTATAAGGTTCCATTATGATCCTCTCCATAGCTTTGCAGATCAGGCTTGTTAAGCTTATGGGGCGGTAATTACCAGGGTCTGTAGAGGCACCGCCTTTGTGGAGTGGGACCACAGTTGCCGTACACCACTCTTTGGGTACGTATCCTGTGGTAAGGCTGAGGTTAAACAGCAGCCTTATGTGTGGGTTTAGTTCCTCATTGAGTTCATGTAGCACACAGCCAGGGACACCATCTGGTCCCATCTATGCTGTGTTTTTAGCTTTAGAGAGAGCAGCTCTCACCTGGGCATCTGAGATGTTTGGGAGGCTACACTCTGCTGGTATAGATATTTCTCCTTTTGGGGGGGATGGAGGGGAGAAATTTGCACTGAACCTGTCTGCCAGTATGTTGGCAATGTCTGTGGGTTCAGTGATTTTTGTATCATTTTGGACTAGTTCTGAGCATATCTGGGAGTTTCCACCCAGGTTTCTGACATAGCTAAAGAAGGCCTTGTGATTGTCTTTTGAGTCCTTGGCAATTTTTCTCTCAAAGTTGGCCTTGGATGATTTTATGAGTGATCATAGTTTTTTGCTAGTATTGATCAAGGATGTCTTCCCTTTTGGGGTTTTTGCTCTTTCCTGTAGTAGCTTTCTCCTCTTGTTGTAAAGCTTGTTTATGGCTGGGGTCCACCAGACTGGACGCTTGCCCTTGGTGGAAAGGGTCTTGATTTTATTTGGGATTGTTTGATCCATGCAATCCTGGAGGTGCTCGTAGAAGGCTTTTGTAAGGGATTCAGTAGCGTGGGTTGTGGTTTCCACTGGCTCGGGGGCCTTGAAGGATACCACACCAGTCTTAAGAAGTGTGAAGTTGGCTTTTGAGAAGTTCTTCACTGTGGTCTTTTTTGTTGGGGGTGGGGGAGGGATGTGGATCTCCAGTGAGATTAGTTTATGGTCCGATCTCACCAGTTTGTGTCATATATATATATATATATATATATATATATATATATATATATATATATATATGATTTGAATATGACAATTGACAGCAAATTGAGAGTGAAGTATCAAGTGTCTGATTTTTTGTCAGATTAGTAATTTATTTTTTTACAAATATCACACAGATCAAAAACTTTATTTCATGTGCGGGTCTAACTTTTGAGATACATAGTCTTATTGTCTGATACTTTGATTCTTGCAGTGTACAATGGTACCCTTGCCTGGCTACACTGATACTGAATTCTGAAGCAAACATTGTGATAGGTACCTCATGAGGGTCTGCATCAGAACATCGAAGTATTAAAACTTTGAATGTTCTGATATCGAACACTATTCAGCAAACGCTAAGAATAGCGAAGCTGCAGAACAGCCAATTCTTTCCTTGGGAAAGAATTTGGTTGGCCGTTTCTGTGGCTTCGCTATTCTTAGCGCTGTGGTGGAAAGTTATGGGTTGGGTTCAGGTAAGTGTGTGATTGTTTGGGGTTAGGGGCGGGTTAAGTGAGTTAGGGTTAGGGCACAGGTTAGGCGTGTGTGCAATAGTGACAGACTTTACGGTTAGGGGCGGTTTACGTGAGTTAGGGTTAGGGCGCAGGCTAGGTGGGTGTGCGATAGTGATGGACCTTAGGGTTAGGATTTGGGTTAAGGTAAGTGGGTAGATAGTGTATGTTTAGTGTAGCATTAGATGTAGCAATTTAAGTGTATGTGTGTGGTTGCTGTTTGTTTGATGTGCTTGTGTTGTGTGTATGTGTTTCGGAGCAGCAAATTTTTTCCATGGGAAAAAATTTGCTGTTCTGAATGTTCGATATTTTCATGTTTAGATGTTTTGCGGCCGATGAAATAGCGTTCACTATTTTCATCTTTTGATAACGTGATATAAACGCCCTCATGATACAGTCATTGTGGCTACATCCTGTGTGATCTACACTAGCTGCCTTTGGAGAGGACTGTTTTCTAGTTTCTTGTTTTGGTCTTCCATGCTCTGTTTTCTGTATCCTATTTGACTGTGCTTCTGTTGCTTATTGCCTGATCTAAAGCATTAAGATCACCATGACAGGATCTCCTAGACGTTCAGTGGTGAAATGGGAGATGCCATGTAGGCATTCTTTTGGCTAGCTTGAATTGCTCCCTTAGAATGAATTATCTTCATTGATATGGGCATGAGAAACAGAGAACTCTTTTCTGATTTATTTTATTTTTATTTTATTTTATTTATCTGGTGCTAACCAGGTTAGTACTGCTGGGCAGTGCCCATTTTCAGAGTGGACCTGGATAATAAACAGTGAAACAGTCACACAAACATCAAAGAAACAGTTCTACACAATTGAGAATGACAAGTGTTTTAAATGCGCAAACATTGCAATCAGAAATTCAGCAGTATTCTTGTAATATTTAAACTTTGATTTCTGAAAATAAGCAAAGCAGTCAAAGGGAATGATAAAGAGGAGAAAGTATTTTAGTATAATAACAGGTGATAGAAGGCGGAGCCTGAGAGGGGAAGGTAGCACAGTGTAATGTAAATGTGCTACTGAACAGTACTGTGGAAAGAGATGTGAGGGTAGTATGGTGCAGTAAGAGGTAATATTGATTGTAATTATGCAAAATGTTGACTATTCTTGTGCTGATGGAAGTTGGAAAAGGAAGGATGTCTGTTAAATACTTCAGTTTATCGTGTCCCCATACATATGGGTGTTGCTGATCCAATTAATGTATGGGTGCATAGTGAACAGCTATTGTCTTTATTTTATCTTCATTAATCTTGTATCCCAAAAAGACTTGAAACTGTCTTAGAATGTTCCACAACACTAAAATATCCTTTTCTGGTTTTATCAGATACAAAATAATATCGCCTGTAAATAAAACCAACTTTTCTTGATTGCCATACCCCATATTAATTATGTCCTTGAATTTCTGAGTCCTTTATTTTCTTTGCTAATGGCTCTAATTATAATGCAAGTAACAAAGAGGAAAGAGGACACCCTTGCCTGATTTCTCTGTTCAGACACATGTTATCAGAAAGGAACCCTCACACTTTAATTTTTGCCTCTGATCCCTTTTATATCCTCCTAATTAACTTTATTATTTTATCAGGTAGTGGAAATGCTTCCATTGCCCTAATCCTAGCTTAATCTGTTGAATGCTTTCTCTGTATCAAGACTCACCAACAACAGAGGTATTTTCTTACATTCTGCTTCCATCTGAATCATCCTTGTTCTGTTAATATTGTCAGATGTTTGCCTCCCCTACACAAAACCACACTGATCCAAATCTATCAGTTTTAGCAACATCTTTGCCATTCTTTTAGTTGTCATAGACATAAACACTTTACCATCTTTAGATATTACAGCCACCACAGCTTTTTTTCTAGAATGTTGTTGCTTCCCCTTCTTTTAAAATATTGTTAAACAAAACCTTCCAGGTCTTTATCACTTTCTTCCCCCTAGCTTCCAATCTTCCACAGGAATACCACCTGTTCCTGGAGACATTCCTGCAGATTGACTATACATCACCACTTTTATCTGATCTCCTCCTATCATAACCATTAATTGTTGAGCTCACCTACCTCTACACTTGGCATACTTAAGTCTTCCATAAATCTTTCCATTTTTGCTTTTTCTAGATTTCCACATTCCACTGTTTTATACAAATTTTCCTAAAATTTCTGAAAAATCTCTTAATACCTCTACAAGATCTTTGCTTATCATTCTTGTTATAGGCTTCCTAAGTTTGCAAACAAACATTCTACTTTCTATTGCCTAAGTCACTGTTCTAAGAATTTTTGTGTTTTGGAGTTATTATTAAAAACAGTTGCCTAACAGAAATCTTTCTAAACTTCATAATATCCACGTAATACCTCATTTTCCTTTCAGCACTCTATAGTTGCGCCTCTTCTTGTTCTGTGAGATTCCCACTATTCTGCAATACATGAACCTTTGTCAACCCATTTAAGTAATTCTTACTTCTTAACCATATCTCTTTTTTTTATTTTATTTTTACTATATTTTTGAAGAACATTTTCATTTTATCTCACGCACTAGTTAGAACTTCTGATGAAATTTCTATCTTCCCTAATAGTTCTTGGATAATTTCCCTAGCCATTCATTAAATTCCTCTCTTTTTAACAGGTAGGTATGAAAGTGCCAGTGTCTTATTTTTACTTCATTACTCTACCTGTTTATCTTAGTTGTTATTGCTGCATGATCTGAAATAGTTATTGGATGTGTGTCGAAGGCCTCAATTAAATGCACATGTTCCTGTGAAGTATCATTTCTGCTAACTCTATCTCTGTTATTGTAACTTGGTGAATAATATATAAATTCTTTCCCCAAGATGTTCATCGTGTTTCACTATTGCAGTCATAACTGTAGGGTACTCCTGCCGGCAGGCAGCCCGAGGTCGGCCAGAATAACAATGTCTGGGTCCGGTGTCGGCTGTTCCAGCTAGAACCCTGACGTCAGAGCGCATGGGTATAAAGCCGACAGTCGACGCCATCTTCTCCAGTCTTTCTTGCAGTGCGGTGCAAAGCAGTTCGCTTGTTGTTGGTTGGCGTTTTCAAGACAACGTGGTGTGATTGTCGTCGGTCCGAAGTTTCTACTTCTCTTCTCAAAGCTAAGTACCCCGTTGGGGAAGCCTTTTTCTTGCTTCTCCGATGTCAGAAAAAGTTAATAATTGTGTATCGTGTGGAAAACAAATACCTCATAAAGATTTCCACTCTTACTGTCTACCTTGCTTAGGACCTGACCACGACGTTTCTTGTTGTTGGTTTTGTGCCAGGTTTAATTCTCGCACTGTCAAGCTTAGGCATGATTGGGCTTTGAATTACTTTGGTAGACGATTTAATTACAGAATGTCGTCGGATACTTTACCGACTACCGGATTACAGAAGAAGCGCAAAGACAAGGACAGGCCTCTGAGGTCCAAACTGGATACTTCGCAGCCGGATCCAGCTTCGGGTTCGGCGGTCGTCAGTGAGGCGCTTTTGCAGCCCCTGTCGTCCGCCACTTCAGAACCGATGGCCAACACGGACTCACATGGTGAGCCAACTAGGCCTAGTAATTTGTCTGCTGCAGGACCTTCGGACGTCGCTCCTTCAGATGGGTCCGGAACCGCTGTGCAGGTACCGGCTTCTGAAGGGGTCTTCAGGCCTTCACACATTACTTTCTCCTCAAAGACTAAAGCTAAAGCAAAGACTCTTGTTAAACCCAGACTTTCTGCTCAAGCTTCTTCGGATACAACCCCCAAGACTCAGAAGCAATTACTTCGGATGGCTGAGGATTTATTAACTATGATCAGGGGTTCTCACCCTCCTCCTGAGAAAAGGCCTAGACAGGATATCCCTTATGATTCCTCTGATCAGGCTTCTGTATCTTCTGTTTCTTCCTCTGATCAGGATTACTCCTTTCCTCCTTATGAGGATTCGGATGCAGAGGACTCTGTCCCCTCTGCCTCCCCCCCCCCGAAGATTTTTCATTTGGGGAAACCTTGCATGAGATGAGGGAGCATTTTCATTGGGAAGGTCAGGATTATTCTACTTCCAAAAAGAGACTCAGGGAATTCCTTCTTCTCCCTCAGCACAGGCCTTTAGCTATTCCTCCTGTCCTTGACATTGTGGATGATGCCTTCTCTGAGGCTAACTTGAATCCTGATTCCATGCCGCCTGCTCCTTCTAAGCCTGATAGATTTTTACAGGGTCCCTGATTCTCATCAATTCTTATTTAAGAACCTTTCTGCTGATTCTGAAACTATTTTGCAGGGTTCCAAGGCTGCTAAGGCTGCTTCCTCCAAAAATCCTATTCCTTCTGAAAAGGATTCTCGTGCCTTGGACAGGTGGGGTAAAAAGGTTTATACTTCTGCTACCCTTTCTATTAGAGCCTTAAATTGCCAGTTTCACATGTTTAAGTACCAACAGTTTTTTTATCTGTTTTAAAACAAAGGATTTCTGCCTTTCCTGCATGTGCTGAGGATAAGGAATTACAGGATGTGTTGCATGCTACTGAACAAGTTAGCAAACATAGTTTACATTGTGGTTTTGATGCTTTAGAGGCTTCTTGCAGGGCTGCTGCCTCTGGTACTGTTATCAGGAGACATGCTTGGCTTCGTGATCAGAATCTTCCTGAACAAGTCAAGGCAAAACTGCTAGATGCCCCTGTTCAGCATGATGTCTTATTTGGGTCTAAGGCTGAGGAGGTTATTAAAAAGATGGAAGAAAAAGCCAAGTCTATGCAGACTGTAAAAGATTTCTTGCAAGTCCAACCTCCTAGATTTTCCAGAAATTGGCCCTCCAAAAATTGGTCTTTTCCCACCTCTGACAGGCCTCAAAGGGGAAGATATAGACACTCCAGAGGACGGGGGCAGGCTCAGACCTCTTACAGATCCAGACAGTGGACTGCTTCTTCACCTAGAAGGGGAGAAGACAGATCTCAAACCCAAAGAAAGCAGACTCAATGACTCCCTCTGTTGGGCTTCAGGTCCTCTTTTCCTGGATGCCCCTCTCGGAGGAAAACTTTCTCTCTTTTACCAAAATTGGACTCACATTACCCAGGACAAATGGGTTTTAGATGTGATTTTGAAAGGTTACAGATTCCACTTTCACACTCTGCCAAGACCTTCCGGCTGGCCAGATCTGCCAAAACTTCAATGGACAGAGGCCTTAAATCAAGTGGACGCGTTATTAGCTTTAAGGGCCATATAACCTGTTCCACCTCTAGAGGTGGGGAAAGGTTTTTACTCAAGACTTTTTCTAGTTCCAAGAAAACAAAACTCCTGGAGACCTATTCTGGACCTCTCAATATTAAACACCTTTTTGGAAATCCCAAAATTCAAGATGCTTACACTTCAACGACTTCTTCCAATGCTCTCACAAAATGCTTGGATGGTAACGTTGGATTTAAAAGAGGCTTACTTACACGTCCCCATAAGGCAACATTGCAGAAAGTACTTCAGATTCAAGGCAGGCTCGAGACACTTCCAATTCTCTGTATTGCCATTTGGCTTATCTACTGCGCCCAGAGTTTTTACCAAATGCCTAGCTCCAGTAGTGGCTTATTGCAGACTTCAGGGGATTCAGATTTACCCCTATCTGGACGACTGTCTAATTCAGGCAAACAGCAAAGATCTTCTTCTTCATCATCTGCATTTTGTTCAGCGTCTTCTTCTGCTACTAGGATTCTCAGTGAACACAAAAAAGTCACATTTGATTCCTTCTCAACGAATGATCTTCCTGAGAGCTCTTTTGGACACAAGCTTACAGAAGGCCTTCCTCACTCCAGAAAAACAGTTACAGCTGGCTTCAATCTTCAAGACCTTGGCAGCATTAACTCAGCTCACTGCAAGGAAATTCCTGCAGGCTCTGGGCTACATGGCCTCTTGCATCTTGTTGATTCCAAATGCGAGGCTTCACATGAGGAAACTTCAATGGTACCTAAAAAGTGTATGGTCTCAACATTGCCATAGTCTGGACACAATGATTCCACTGATTCCCTGCCTCCAGAAGGAATTCCTTTGGTGGTCCAGGGCTTGAGTTCTGAATGTAGGCAAGCCTTTTCGTCTGCCTCAACCTACTCAGATCTTAACCACGGACGCCTCAGATTATGCATGGGGAGCTCATTTTCTGGACAAATGCCAACAGGGTTCTTGGACAAACAAACACCTTTTATGGCACATCAACCTGAAAGAGATGTTAGCAGTCCAAAATGCTCTTCTAGCCTTTCAGGCTCTTTTGAAGCCAGGACCTCTGCTAATTCGAACAGACAATACCACAGTCATGTGGTGCATAAACAAGCAGGGGGGCTCTCACTCTTACCCCCTTTGCAGACTTGCCATGACCTTATGGGATACAGCCCTAAATTTGAATCTGGATCTTCAAGCACAGTTCATTCCAGGAAAACAAAATCTCTTAGCAGACAGCCTAAGCAGAAACATTTTGGATCCTCATGAATGGATGTTGGACCCCAACTTATTCAACAAGATCTCTACAGTTTGAGGCCGTCCTCAGATAGATCTGTTTGCATCTCATCTCAACCATCAGTTGCCTCTCTTTTGCACCAGGTCCTTCCACAAGACGGCTTGGAAAGTGGATGCCCTGTCCTTCAGCTGGAGGAACCTTTCGGGATATACCTTCCCTCCTCTTCCTCTTCTTCCTCGGGTATTGCTAAAGATAAAGCTGGACAAACCCAAACTGATCATTTTGATAGCTCTGAATTGGCCTCGTCAGTTTTGGTACCCTACTCTTCTACACCTTTCTGTGGTACCTCCTTGGAGTCTTCCTCTGACCCATTCTCTTCTGTCCCAGCACCAGGGTCAGGTATTTCACTCTCAAATCAAGTCTCTTTGTCTGGCAGCTTGGCTCATCAAAGACCTTTGATTCCTTCATCTCTTCCCAAACAAGTTTTGGATGTTCTTATGGAAGCCAGGCGTCCTAGTACTAGGAAATATTATGCTTCTAAATGGAAAAGATTTTGTATTTGGATGCAGGATCATGGCTCTGATCCTTTAATACCTGATATCTCATCTATTTTGCTTTATCTCTCTGACCTTTTGATTAAGGGTCTTTCATTTTCTTCCATAAAAATTCATGCTTCTGCTATTTCGGCTCATTTCAATTGTGATCCTCCCATTTTTTCCCACCAGTTGGTCAGACAATTTCTGAGAGGAGCTAAGAATTTAAAACCTCCTAGATCTCCTCCTGTCCCTCCTTGGGATCTCAACTTTGTCTTGGAAAAGCTCACTTTGCCTCCTTTTGAGCCTGCTGCCTCTGCAGACATTAAGTTTTTATCCTGGAAGACAGCTATTTTGTTGGCCTTGACCTCTGCCAGAAGGGTGTCTGAGTTACAAGCCCTCATGGCCGTTGAACCTTACCTCATCTTCCATCAGGACAGAGTTTCCTTGAGGACCAATCCTACCTTTATGCCTAAGGTAGTTTCTAGAGTGTCTCTAAACCAGACTATTCACCTTCCTACCTTTTTTCCAAAACCCCAAAATAGGGGGGAAATGATTTTGCATTCATTAGACGTTCACAGGCAACTACGTTTTTACCTGGACAAAACTAAAAGTTTCAGAAAAACAGATCAATTGCTTATTTCTTTTGCTTCCAGTTCTCTGGGTAAAGCCATTTCTAAGCAAACTGTTTCCAAATGGATTGCTCATGGCATCAGATATTGTTACTCTCTTCATGGAAAACAGATTCCAGATTCCATCAGGACTCATTCTACTAGAGCAGCTGCCACTTCAGCAGCCTTTCTCAGAGGTGTTCCTACCAAGGACATTCTGGAGGCTGCCACTTGGAACTCGGTGCATACTTTTTCCAAGCACTATAACCTCCCTTTGTACTCTAAATCTAGGGCAGGCTTTGCCTCTGCTGTCTTGCAGGGTCTTCTAGCCGCCCCTTCTTCTTCTTCATAACCTCCTCCCGTATTCTCTGCTTTGGGATTCTACCCTACAGTTATGACTGCAACAGTGAAACACGATGAACATAGTACAGTTGTGCATACCTACCATAAATGTAGATGTTCGAGTGTCTTCACTGTTGCAGTCGGTGTTTCCCTCCCTCCAGAGCCCTCTTGTTTTTATTTTGCTTTCTGTGTTTTCTCTTTCTCTTCCTTTTTGGTGTATTTGTGTTTCCTTTGGGACACCTTTTGGTTTTATGGGGGCTTCTGACATCAGGAGCAAGAAAGGCTGGAGAAGATGGCGTCGGCTGTCGGCTTTATACCCATGCGCTCTGATGTCAGGGTTCTAGCTGGAACAGCCGACGCCGGACCCGGACTTTGTTATTCTGGCTGACCTCGGGCTGCCTGCCGGCAGGAGTACCCTACAGTTATGACTGCAACAGTGAAGACACTCGAACATCTACATTTATGGTAGGTATACACAACTGTACTTTCCTAGTACTAGATTCACATCTTTCATACCAAATATGTTCATACATTTCTTCAAAATCTACCCTCTTTCATTATATTTTCCCATGTAGGTCCCCAGATACATCCTCACTGTTGCAAATCAAGTTCCAGTCCCCACCTATAAGTAATATTCCCTACTGAAAACTGACCATTTCTTCCCATATTTTCTTACTGTTCATAATAGCAGTTTTAGGTGGAATATAAATACATGCCAGCATAATCATCTTCCCTTGCCAGTAGTCTCTTACTACCACAAGTATACCATTACTATGTTTTTTCCCTATTCCATCACTAATGAAGGTCCTCTAGCAATTAGTATAAGTACTCCCATTTCCCTTTGTCTCTGATAGTCTGCTGCATATCCATCCTGAAATCCTTTCTTTATCAAATTCACATGCACACTCCTTTCCAAATGTGTCTCCTTATAGGTTTATATGAGATTACAAGGCTAACAGCCCAAGAGCCCTTACAAGCCTAGCCATATCTAACCCGAGTTTCCCAATTTTCAATAGCTAGGTGAACGAAGTTCACAGAGGTATGAGCTGATGCTATGATATCTAATACTGACTGCCTCTGTCCATGTGGGGCATGGGTACCACCCCAAGAGTAACTTAAGACTACCCATTGATTGATCTAGGTTGCTCTTAAAGAGGGTCAGGGAAGGCTTTGTCTCATGCAAATGAGAAACATGTTCCAGAGAAGGGGTAATCTCTGAGAGATCCATCTATCTTTCCAACATAATTGATGTCATAGGCTAGATTAAGATCCCTGGAACAAGTAACCTTCATGCAGTTTGATTTACAAATTTGTAACATTTCCATCAGGGCTGGATAAGAGACTACCCTGTAGGCCAAACACAGATCATCGCTTATTACTCTTACCTTTTTGCCTGTGCCTGTGAGGAAATTTACATCCCCAACTAATATGTTTAGTGTAGCCATTATGAGAAGAAGTTATTATACCCACCTATTATATATATGACAGCATTTTTAAATGTCTATTTCTAGTTTTGTGTTGTATGTACCCACCAGTGTTTAGCAGGTTGATCTCTTATACAGTTGTTTCTTGTCATCTCCATTTAAACCTATATCACATTTTGCAAGATTTTTTGTTTTAATGAAGACCTTCAAACAAAAATAAAACACACACCCCAGAACTCCCCCATAACCTATTAATTTAAAACATAAGAAATTATGCACATCTTCAAATAATGAAGTTTAACCCTCCTGATAGGAGCAGTTGTCGAAAATCAACAGCTGCACACACAGACATAACGTAACATTAAAGTTATCTGAGCTAAGATGCATGCTGCAGCTTGTGCTCCTACTTACACTAATTGTTGTCTGTTCTTGGCTTATCTTCATTCCCCTCCCAGATGTGAAAATCAACGTATATGCTTTCAGAAAAAAACTAACCTTTAGCCTTAAAACGTGCTCTGGCTTTTATTGCTTATCACTTTAGTTACCTGGTCTTCATAAAAACTCAAGAACCAAATGTACAGCAATGCAAACCTCTCATCTTACACACTAAACATTTATTTGCCAAAGGAAAAATTTGCATTACATTCAGTACACACTTATTTACTTGCTTCCACAAAAAATACTTGTTTGTGAGATTAAGCCAAATACCTTAATCCATTCATTCACCCATGCAAAAATAAGAAAGAACATACCTACTCTACATATGTTATAATCTGTGCACTTTTACACCCCACCCCTCACCTCAGCAACTCAGGTTAACAGCATGTTAACTTAAACATGCTTTTGTTCAACTTTTCTTCTCTTTTGACATTATAATGAGTACATTTCTTAAAACTAAAAAAGAAGAAAAAAAGGTGCTTATTTAGTTTGGTGTATTTATTGCACACAACAAAAAACTGAAAAAAACTTTACTATATAACATACAGTTTATATCATGAAATGTCCCTTTCAAATATCTTTAAGAACAACAATTGGTTACATTGGTACTTTCTTTTTTTTATCCTTTCCTTCAGTGACCTTCCATTTGTGACATGAAGTGAGGTATATGTGTTTCAGTCCCCCGCAAGTTTAACAAAGTCAACAAAAATCCAATCTTTCCACTTTTTCTTGTAAAGCCATATTTCACAAATGTGATTTATAATTTATAGTCTTACATTTATTCACCAATTTCAGTGCTGCTTATCTTCTTCCAGTTCATATCCATCGCCCAACACCACATTCCAGTTCAAGTCCAAGATAGTATTGATTCTTCTAGTCACCTCCTGTGTTTTTTTTTTCTTTCTCTCAAGCATTTTTTGGAAAACTGGAAAAGGTTTCACTGGCAGTCTTTCTATAAGTTTTATTATCAGAAATATGAAAAGCGGTGTCCCCTTCTATTTGATGGCTCACTTTTTGTTGGACAAACTTTTGTATTTCCCCTTTAGCCTGTTCTGCATCAAAAATGACTTTGATCGTCCAGGAAAAAAATAGTCTGAAGACAGCTTGGTACAGCAGTTTAAAAATCTCACACTTGCCTCTCGACATTCCCTGACTATTTAGATAAAGTTGCTTTTCTTTTGCCTGGTCTATAGTAAATAATTATTTTCCACAAAAAATCAGATGTCTCCAATTTTTATTACTTTGTCCTTTTGCCACAGTTTTTTCTGGATCAGTTCTTTCTGCTAGTATGATTGCATCTTTACTAGTACAGGACTTAGCCACTTTCACATGGCCAGGACTGGAACATACATGCAAAGTGTCCTTTCAATTAGCAAACCTTGCTGTGAAATACCAGCTGATTTGCTTATTTATGCTTTCATAAAATTAATCCAGCCTGTTCCTTCCAGTTTCCCTATTACAGCAGAAGATCTCGTGTGCATTCTGAGTCCTCTGACTCTACCATTATTTTGAAACAGTTCTTTTTGAGCAGTCTCATACTCTGCCAGTCTTTTCTTCATTTTTCCCACTGATTTTTGCAGTTTTGTCAGTTCATCTGAATAGCTGTTTAAAGTTTCTTCCAGCCATTTGCCATCTGAGTTGATAAACTCCTTCAGTGTTTCATTTATTTTAATCAGCTCTGAGCACATTTGAATTATATTTTCCTTTAGATTACTGGAAGCTATGTCTTGTACCAAATCTGGAGCTTTAACTCCTTTTTGCTGATTCCAAGATGGTCGCCGGCTAGACTGCTCCTTACTGCTCTGTAATTACCGGCTTTTTTAACATCTTTCCAGAGAAGTTTCTCCACAGTTTTTGCTTCAGAAACTATTTAGAGCTTAGTTTACTTCTCTCTGACTTCTTTTAGAGAGGAAAAAACTACAAATTATATATTAATTTACCACAAATTGCTTTTGGCCTCAATAGTCTCGAGCCACGTGCGCTAAAGAAGCCTGTTCTAGTGCCAGTATTCCTGTTTTCACACCTCTATCCTGGGCATGGCTGGCAACTCAGACTCCATGGAAACGCAAGCAACCAAGGCCAAATTCTCCTCTATGCTTTCTCCTGAGAAGGACACTGGCTCTGAAAGATTAAGAACAACTAAACAAACCACTGAGAGCATCAAAGTAAGTGCCAAAGATAAAAATGACTCTAACTTTCATCTTAAAGATTTGAAAATGGCATTACAGCCTATTCAAAGTGCCATACAAAGTTTTTCTGAACAATTCACAGAGTTTGGTAAAACACTTAAGCAAATTAATGAAAGAATTGACTTACTTGAAAACAACAATTTAGCTATAGAACTAAAAGTAGATTCTGTGGAAAAAGATTTAAAATCTAAAGATTCCCTCATTGCTGAGTTACAAGCCAAAGTACTGGATATAGAGGCAAGAAGTCACAGAAATAATGTAATAATTAGAGGATTGCCTGAATCCTATGAGAATCAAAATCTACTGTCAGTCACTAAACAAATATTTGGAGCCTTACTTAACTGTGAATTAAAGGCAGATACTCTTATTGTAGAAAGAGCACACAGAGCCCTGCGTGCCCGCCAAGAAACTGCTTCACCACGGCTTATCTATACAAAGTTACTTAATTTTCAAGACACCCAAAATATCTTGGTGGCTGCTAGAAGCAAAAACATTTCGTATGGAACACACACAAGCTTTCCTTTTCACAGGATTTATCTTTACAAATAAAACAGAATAGACAAAAGTTGTCACCATATTGTTCGGAGCTGATTAAGCGTGAAATCAAGTTTCGTATGCGATACCCGAACACATTATCCTTTATCTATAATGACAGGAGATACTCTGCATCGGATCCGCAAGAGGCAAAAGATATTTTTCTGAATTTAAGACTGTCCCTGTTACAGACACACAAAAATAATACATGCATATCAAGTTGTTGCCTCAGCTGATAAACTCACATCACGTAATTCATAACCTGATTTGCGTTAAACCCATGATAATATATGTGAAGATGTAATAACTCAACTACAAAGTAAAACATGTGAAGCTGTTTATTCGTTAGTATCACATGATTCAACTTGAGGCTTCCCTCAGGATTTGTGTATTTATTCATCATAAGACTACACATGGAAACATGAACATGTGAGGATCCATTGTTTTCTGCCAATAAAGAGTGCCCATGTCAAGTCGAGGAAGCATCATCTGATCACATGTACCAAGTACCATAGTAACATCCTTGGTTAAAGATTGCGCTTAAAATAGAGACAGTTTTTTTTCTCTGTAATAACTTCTTGAAGCTTTAAGATCTTGTCACCGACACAAATTGTAAAATGTTCACAAAATACTTAACTTGATTGTTCTACGCAGTGCAGAAAATCAAAATCAAGGTCCACATATTTAGCGTTGAGGTAGTCGACAGTCCGGCTCTATTTCTGTTCCCACAGATATCTGCTTTCCTAAGGCATAGTTTCCTGGAAGCCTATAGTTTCATTATGAGTTCAAAGAAGTCATACAACAATGGCGATCTTGTCACTGAGAAATTAGTCTTGTTCTACATGCAAGTAACTCTCTTCTTTTTTTTTTTTTTTGGCTAGATCTCAAATCGAGCGTGCTAGATGGTGCCTTGATGGCAGAGTTACTGATAACCACGCATACAGAGGTATTGACGCCTCTGTGACTGTCTCTCATTTGATGGACTTGTTGACCTTGTATCTTTAATTAGTTATCTGCATGTAAATTCCTATGTTATATAAAATGTACTACTCATTTTAAGCTAAGCGTATTTAATTACATTTCAGCTTATGGTGTAAGCTGTTATTCTTAAAAAGTTCAGGATACTTACAGTATCCATTGTCAAAGTGCATAATGCAGTGTAGAAGTTTAGTTGCATCTTATTATATAATGTTGTAGACCCTCAATTTTTGTTTACTAATATAGTAGTGTTGGGGGTAATACATGAGTAAGAAAAGACGCTTCTAAGGTATTTAATTCTCAATACAGTATTAGGTTCAGTTAATATTCATTCTATGCCACTGTGTGCAAGTGTTTACATAAATTACAACTGATAATAATTACAAAATATTGTAAAGGATATGACAGTTACTGAATAGATTTGATTTACTACATATATTTGCTTAGACTAATTTAATTTATAGATTATATCTATTATATAGGTATACCCCTAAGCATTTAAAATATACTTTGGTAGGATTACATAGTAGTAAATGTAAGGCAGTAGTGGTACATAAAAGTATATTAACTAAGTTTTAGATTAAGACTAATTGTTATTTCTTCATTTTGCAAAGGACAAAATGACAACTATATAGAAAGATGGTCATAGAGTAATACTGCTCTCTTAAGGAATACACAATATTAGTTGGAATATTGTAAGTCGATAGGAAGTACATTGATTTATGTTGCCCTACCTTTCAGGGATCAGCATAAAAACTGATACCCTGAGATAAGAGGGGCAATATTATACAAGGGTATTGTACCACTCAGTGTATATGTGTATACTCATTGCAGGTAATATTGGATAAGCCCCCATGACTCATTAACTTTGGAGACATTCATGACAGGCATATGCTCACGCATCAGATGGGTAATCGTGTATTAGAGTTGATGGCAGCTCCTTTTATTACAGATTCATATACACCTGAGTTATATATATTTCAGTCTAACAATGATATTGATTAGTAGCCATGGGCTTACAGATTGAATGAACAGAGTAGGATGGTTAAGTTTTAAATTCACTTGTAAATAGTTCAATTTACAGAGTAATTTGAGATGTATAACTAGATGCTCATTATATCTCATAGCTGATACTTATACTATTTTAGATGTTTAGCTCTATTCAGATTTTGCTAAAAATAGAGTTATACACAGTTTTCTTAGTACTATTACATATTGTAGGGTTTGTTTTGCAGAGATACGTATACTTGTTGAAACTTCAACAAACTATCAAGGAGTTGTGAGGACGGAAGTGAGGGGGGATTGAATATGTCGGGAATCTTGTTTTTTGATAGTCTTGTATATATGTTTAGATTTGTTAACTTTGTTATAGTCCTTTTTAGAACTTCAGTTAAGATTTTATTCTGTATTTTAGTTATATTGGTAACCAAGTATGGACATAATGTATATTGTGACTTTTATATTCCTTCTTTAGATAAGGTGGGGTGGGTAAGCACTGGGGTAGGTAAGAAGGAATATCATGAAAATAAAGTCAATTTCATCTTCAATGATAACACTACACAAAATAATAGTCTTATTAGGACCAAGATTGCTGTTTCCTACTTTATATCAATAATTAAATAACATAGTTTCATTCTTCAGGGGTTTTTTTTTTTTTTTTTTTTTTTTTTTTTGAAATCATATGGCAAATTTATTAAATATTGATTCATGGAATGTAAGGGGAATTAATAACAAAGACAAAAAATCTTTATTATTTCATTTAATTTTTAAATCCCTAGCTGATTTATGCTTTTTACAAGAGACACATATTCCCAGAGATGATTGGGACAAAGAAATGAACAAAAAGTGGACCCAAAAAATAGTAGCATCTGGGGATACTTCTAACTCGAGAGGGGTTGCCATTATAATCAAACAAAAATTCCAGGGGACCATTATTGAAGGAAAAATATGACACTAATGGTAGATGGTGTTACTTTACCTCCATTATACATAATCTTGACAAACCTCTTATCATGCTTAACTTATATGCTCCCTGCAATCACCAGCATTTCTTTATTTTTCAAGTATATAATATTCTCTCTTCCTTCAAAGATCACTATATTATTGTAGGAGGAGATTGGAACGCCGTTATTAATCCTGACATAGATCGTACCAGTAGCTTGTATACATATAATCACCAAGCCTTCAGAGCACTAGAAGATTTTATATTAGATCATAATCTCATAGACCCCCTACAATGCACTAAATTCTCAAATAAAAAAGATAGGTATACATATTATTCAAAGTGTTACAACTCATGGTCAAGATTGGACTTCTTTCTTATATCTGCTCCTCTTTCACACATGTTATTAGACTTTTCTGTTGAACCCAGATTTCTCTCTGATCATTCAAGAATTTCACTAAAACTTAATCTGAATTTAAAATCTGGGCACTCATATAAACAGAATATGTGGACAATGAATAACAACTTGCTATATAACAAGGAAATTATTAAATTAACTATAGAAATAATACAAGAAATGGATAGGAACCTAGACTCAACAGATATTCCCTATGATATTCAATGGGCTGCATGCAAGGCAAGACTGAGGGGTATGCTCATCAATAAAGCTTCATATCTTAAAAAACAGTACAATAAAAAAGAAATCCTCCTAAAACTAAAGATTCAGACTCTTGAAAATCAATATAGATTAAATTCAGACTCTTCATGTTACAAGCAAATCTTAGATTCCCAAAAAGAACTTCTTCTCCTACATCAAAACAACTTCTCCATATTTGAACAAAGACTTCTAGCTACTTATTTGGAATGGGCTCAAGTGCCCTCCAAAGTTTTAGCAAGAATAATTAAAATAAATTTTGCCAGACCCAAAATATCACCTATACAATATAAAAAACAGATTTATAACACTGATAAGGAAGTTATGCAGCTTTTTACCCTATTATATACTGATCTTTACTCCAAAACTTCTAACTCTATGACCAATTCTCATATAAATGGATTTCTAAGCTCATTAATATTCCCTACTCTGAACGAACAACAACAGAGCACTCTAGCTGCTCCTTTAAGTATCCAAGAAATTTCTGACTCTGTTGATAGACTCAAGCCTAGTAAATCCCCTGGCCCAGACGGATTCACATCGGAATTCTTCAAATCCTTTAAGTCAGTACTTGCTCCCTTCCTTCTGAAAGTTTATAATTACATAAAAATAAATGATATATCTGATTTATATTGGAACACTCCAAAAACTATACTAATTTTGAAACACAATAAAGATAAAACAGATCCCAATAACTATAGACCTATTTGATTAATTAATATAGATATTAAAATTCTATCCTCCATTCTTGCTAATAGACTTAAGAAGGTCTTGCCATCAATAATTTTCCCAGATCAAGCAGGTTTTATGTCCCATAGACGTGCATGGGATAACACTCTGACTTTGGAATCCATTATACACCTTACCAAAAATGAAAACAATCCACTATATGCATTGATCCTTGATGCTTCGAAAGCGTTCGATAGAGTGAACTGGGATTTCCTCTTTCAAACTATGTTTTGTTTTAATATTCCCAATACATTTATAAGTTTAATCAAAACTTTATATAAAGACTCCTATACCAGACTACATATTAACGGTTTCACATCGATCCCTATAAAGATTACTAATGGTAGTAGACAGGGATGTCCTCTATCTCCATTCCTTTTTAATTTATATATAGAACCACTGCTTTTATACATAGCACAAAATTCCTCACATAGAATTCCTAGGGTCTTGAACACTAATTTACTTTTGTCAGCTTTTGCGGATGATCTGGTCTTATACTTTCAAACACCTAATACAGATCTTAGGAAACTGGTCAACTCTGTAGAGCAATTTTCACTCACTTCAGATTATCATATTAACTCTCAAAACCACATATCCTCCGTTTAAACCATTTGGCACATAAACAATATTTATTTCCTGGATCCTTCTTTCAAATTACATATGAGGTTAAATATGTGGGCATTAATGTTGATCATAATAGTCTATCTTCATTTCAAAATAATCTCAACAGGGTGTGGTCATCAATATTATTGGACATGCGTAGATGGGAATTACTTAACTTATCACTTTTATCCAAAGCTGCGATAATCAAAATGAATATTCTCCCCAAATTTCTTTTCCAATTCAACTCCTCAGACCAAATAGTTTCTAAATCCTTCTTTGGTAAAGTTAACAAAGAATTGGCCAAATTTTTGTGGTTCCCCAAATCTGTTAGGATTTCATATTCCAAATTGTCAACCCCTAAAGATAGAGGTGGGTTAGGCCTGCCAAATTTTCATCTCTACTATTTAATCACTGCGGCCAATAAATGGTTGTCCATCTCTAAATTGAATAAGTCCAACTATAATAATTATCCTATCTGGGTTAAATTATGGCATCAACATATAGTAACCAAAAACATTAATCCCATTGCCATTCCATTTCTCTCTATGGAGATCATAAACAGTCTTAAAATCTCAAATTTCCTAAAGCAAAAAGTTAAGTCATTTCAGGAGATATTAAAACTTATTAATATGGAAAATATTTCCTATTTATTACAGCCGCTGCATTTAAATCCTAACATTAAGTTAAATGATGTACAAATTAATCTCACAAACTATCCTCAAATAAAAAATATGAAGGTGTGGGATCTATTGAAATATAAAGATAAACCCTTGGCTGATCTTCCGTAACATACTAAATGTTAACAGTAAATACACCATAATCTTACGTCAATTAAGGGAAATAGTCAATGCTAAATTTGCTCATATTAAGCCAACAAAACAAGATCTCAATAACTTTGACACGATAATGACAACCTTGTCACTCCCTGAAAAAATGCTATCAAAAGCTTATAGCTTATTAAATAAATTAATACAAGACTCACAATGTCTTTTTTCTAACTTCTGGGATAAACACAATTCTCAATTCACTATGAATCAAAAACTTACTGCTATCAGGAACACTCTAGAGTATTCCCCTTTCAAGAAATTGTTTTATACCCAACTAATGATATATAATAATGCTTATTATACTCCTTCCAAACTTAATAAATTCAATGCTAGTAAATCTCCCTCTTGCCCTTGTTGCTCCTTTCCCAAAGCTGACCTTTTACATATTTTTTGGTATTGCCACCACTCACATAAACTCTGGACTTCTTTGAAAGTATGTTTACAAAAAATGGGGTACCACAAATCCACCTTATCGTGGGAAACAGCAGTTCTTCACATACCTATGGTACATCTTTCTAAATTAGACACACAGGTATATATATTTATTTGTTTGCTTATAAAACTCTACATTTCCAAAAATTGGCTGGATCACACTAAAATGAATTGGAGTGGTTTTAGGTCACTGGCTTACTTATATATTTCTGCACAAAAAAACTTTGTTGAAAAGTCCTAAAAAAATGGCTTTGAATAATAAAGCTTTAGAGAAGGTCCTATATATTATTAATTACGATTAATAGTTTTGTCATTTCTTGCCATGATATAATACATAATTTACTTTTTCTTATACATCTTTTTCCTATATGATTATAACTTATCAAGCTAAGTACACCTTGGTTACCTTTTGTATATATTGTATATAGTGTTGCATATTCTCATATTCATGAGTTTGTTTTATGCTCTTACAAGCTGTGTACTCTATCTAACTCCTAAATGACTGTATTTATAAGGTTCAATGTCATTATTGTTATGTTATATTTTGTAAACTAAATATTCAATAAAGAGATTTTTGAGGAAAAAAAAACTCCTTTTTGCTGAACAGCTGCAGGATTCTTTCCAGACAGTATTTTCTCTTAACCTTTTTTAGTTGAGTTTCTTTGCTGGCACCCAGGCAGTATACTAACTTGCAGGAAATGAATTTACTAAAACTTGCTAAGTTCACACTGGGACAGCTGAAACAAGCTCTTGATCAGTGTGCAGCCATCTTGGAAGCCCCAGTGTAAGTTATAATGGCAACACTTCATATACTTTTGATCTTGCATTATTACAAATCTCTAAGTCTTGTATTTTACCTGTTGCTGCCTTTGTAAAAACATTAACCTATGTGCTTTCCAGTCTCTTTAGAATACTTGTATTTGCTCTCTTAGGGAATAGCTAGCATATGTCATAAATCATCTGATTGTACCCAGGGACCTCATCCACAGGGCAGAACAACAGTGCTAGGAGTTATTTGACTTTCAGGGTAAACTGAGAAGTACCAGCTAGTTGTGTAAGATGGCATTTATGCATCTCTTTGTTGCTTTGAGAAAGTTATACAAACTTGACAGCTTACTCAATGTTTCACACTATGTGTGTGTGTGTGTGTGTGTGTGTGTGTGTGTGTGTGTGTGTGTGTGTATGTGTGTGTGTGTGATAGATACAAGTCTAACTTCATCCTTTCAGCCATGATATTGCACAGAAGGTTGTGAGCCGCGTAACACTTTTTTATTCATTTTTAGCTGGGTAAGCCCACTGGCACAAGTGTCCCTTTTCAGGGGTGCTCAGGAAGCACTGTTTTATTAAGTGTCTTCCTCAGAGTTACACAGTAGGTAAATGGAAGTGGAAGGAATCAAACCCTGCACCCCTGACTACAGGAGGTAGCTTATTAATATATCACAAACAATCCTTTGTGCTAACTGTGAGACATTACTTTATCATGATGGCACTGACCAAGGGTAGAAGTCTGTACCTGGATGGTGAGGTCACAGTTCCATGAATTATATACAGCTGATAACAGAGGGAAGCATTGTTGAGGAATATCCCACACACCATACACATTTTACAAACTTGAAGGTGTTTCATGCTGGCCTCTGTGTCAGCACCAGGACCACAGTACTGACGGTGGTATCCTTACTCTTTTCTGTTATGAAATTGATTGACTTTTAAAGGATAGCAGTCTGGTCAAAGAGCGGGAAGTCATGTGGGCTTAAACTAGAAATGTTTCTCTTAAAGCTTCATTGAGCTAGTTTGACCTGGATGACATCTTGGTCATCTGCATCCATGGTGTTCTGGATTATCTGTTTTGTCTTATCTCATGAATGCAATGCCCTCTGCTTTCTGTGTTTGACATTCCCTGGGAAATATCTTTGTTCACTGTATCAGGTATATAATAGTGAATAGTTGCATGGAACAGCCTGTCAGCCTATAGCAGTGCCATGGTTTATGGCACTTTCTCTCACAGGCTAAATACAGCTTTTTTTACAGTGCTTTCCTGGGTGGAAGGTATATATACCACCTATTAAGGACAACATGAGTTATGCCAAGGACTCAGTATTGAGACAATACTTTTTTTGGGGAGTAGACTAATTATAGACCTTTCAAAATGAATCCGGTTGTCATAAAAAATATTGGGATCTGTCTGAGGGCTTTAATGCAGCAGACTTTGGAGAAAGCCTTGGTATCTCTTGGTATATGACATAATGGTTAATATGTTTACCTGGAAGGGTCAACATACAGAGTTGGTTGGTTAACATGGCTAGGCTTTAAAAGGACCAAAGGACTATTAGTCATGGTGGTCCAATGGTTAGAATTTGGTGCTGTCACCTCCATAGCCTGGGTTCACCTCGCATTCAGGGAGTTTCAGTGGATTCTCCCCCAAACCTTTAGCAACCCCACCCCCAGTAAAAAGTTAGCAAACTCCAAACTAGCAATCCCTTCCAAGTAGACACCTGTATCACATGGGGACACATTTGGGTTGGGTTGTGCTTGTTGAGGCCCTAGTGGTCATTAGCCTAGTATGTATCTATGAACCTATGTGAGACCAATAGGAAACCTACTGTTAAGGTGGCATTTATCCTATCTGAGGGAAATATATGGAGTGACCAAGACTATATGGTTTTTAGTGAGTTGTTTTTGCTATAATGGGGCACTATAGGTCTCATTATTTGACCCTTTATTTTCTAACATCTGAACTGATGACATCTTGGCAGTAAGACCATATTAAATTTATGCAGAACATTTAGTTGATTTTGCTTATTAGTCATTTACAATAGTTCTTTTTCTGCTCCATAGTTTGATCTTATTAATATTCAGTGTTGTATACTTAGTTATTAATTAGGGTTTAGTTCATGTTGTCATAAGCCGACAATATTGAATATGATATTGTCGGCATGACAATGTCGAATGTTCAGAACATCGCGCAGGTAAACAGAAATCTCTGTAAGGGGGAAATTTCCATTTACCTCAATGTAGTGCGGTCTCAGAGTTGGTATATTTAAGTAGGGGGGTTTGGGGGTGCACGGGGGCTTGCCCCCTGCCTACGCTAGTTAGTTTTTTTTATTGATTTATGTATTTTTTTACATTATACGATATTTTACTACTTCGATCAATAAAGTTCCACCTTTATTGATTCAATGTAGTAAAATTTCCTTAACGTGATATAGATGCATAAATTAAGGTAGGCTTTTTCCAGATATTGTGGTAATTACATTACAAGCCAAAACTATACATTGAGTATTAGTTTATTTAGGAAGGGATTAACTCAGCTCTCTTTTTATACTTTTATTTATATTCTCATTTTTTTCTTCCAAGATGTACAGTAAAATTTAACACTTCATAACAAATCTGTTTTTTTTTTAAGATTGCAGGAGTGACTGGTTTCTGCTTATATATTATTGGTGAGTATTTTTGGGTTTCATTTACATACTTATTCCACCTGTAGCATGTGTCAGATAACATTTGGAGTGTGTAACTTTCTCTGTTGAGATACATATTGAAATCTAATTGGGGACGTTAACAAGGCAGTCTGCATTCATGTTTGCATAATATGTCATTGTGAAACACATTCATTTTATTCTATGTTTGCTAGGAAATAAGATGTTGCAAATATTTATCCTGAATCTATTGAGGAATGCTGTTTCTTGCTCAGTTTTTATTGCTAGTCTTTTAAATAATATAAACAAATGTGCACCCTTTTGAAAGAAGACAGCTGTTAAACAATGAGTTAGTCCAAGAATTGCCTCATGTTTTTTTTTTAATGCACACCTCTGACATAAATTTAGACATTTCAGTTGTTTATTTTTAAATGTGATTAAAATATTGGATTGGAGAGAATACAAATTCCTCTTGCTATTGATGAATTTTTGAATCTTTTTCTTTGTAAAGTCTAATGTTTGCTGTCTGCGCTTCTTAACAAAAAAATGAGGCAGTTTTATGCTAATTTATAATTGAAATTAAATGCATGTGACATTAACTATAGAAATGTTACTTGAGGTAATTAAGCCATCAAAAATGCATTTAAAGAATATTTCATCTTTTACACCTGCTGAAGTGACCATAAATGGGAACCCAGGGAAACTATGCAAGACCACATGGAAATTTGAAAAAACTCATTCAATCATGCTATCACATCCGGGGCAGCCAGTGCGCCAGCAATGGGGACCGAGGGTGCTGGTTATAAGTGGGCCTCTGGCCGAAGAAAACTCATTACACCGAAACTGAAAGTCTGTATCAATACATCCAACATTTGAACAGGCCATCACATTGGACAAAAGGAAGTCACTGCGAAGAACTCTGGAAATGCAAAATCTCAGTCACTGTAGTGTTGGGAGTTACAGTTCACTGGATCTGGAACATTGACCATCTAACCACCTACAGTCGATGAAACAATGACACTATACTATTCTAGAGGAGAGAGGCTGGCAGCAAATTTATGGTGGATAGCTGGGCTACAAGAATCATAATCATTTTCCAACCAATATCGGACCACCTGGCAGCATTCACCATCAATGGTACCATCAAGACCCACATTCTGTCCATCTGCATACCATCCCAGGTGAGTCCGGGCCCAGAAAAGGATAACTTCTGCAACCATCTCCAATACACACTAGATTCAATACCATGAACCGACATAATCATCTTGGTGGGAGACTTCAAACTCAGATTGGCAAGGACAGGACCAGTTGGGAAAGAACAATCGGTAGATTTGGCCACAGGAACATGAATGGTAACGGCCTGCACCTTTTGTCCTTTGCTACATGAAATTACTTCTTTGTGGGAAACAGCCATTTCCAGCATCCCTGAAAACATCGTCTCATATGGCAAAACCCATCCGGTGAGGACTGGGCCATATTAGACTACATCCTGGTCAACTCTCACTTTCGACCATCGCTCAAGGATATCTATGCTATGCAAGGATATGACTGTGGCTCTGATCATTACCTTGTCTGTACTGTGGTGCAATTTTGCTTACAGAGTTCAAAGTGCAGGTCACTCTGCCAGCCAGGCTGGATTGGAAGCAACTGATGGCCTCCACCCACAAACAGGAATTCCAGATCACACTGTCAAACTGGTTTGCAGCATTAACCCAAATGGAGAACATGGATGAGGCAGAAGAGCAGATGTCAAACTCCATCATGGAATGCACCAAATTGCTATTCCCACCCATCTGCCATTAAACACAGCCATGGATATCTGATGAGTATGCGGATCTTGTAGCCCAATGGAAGCAGGTGAAGCTGGTCAACTACAAATGATACCAGCAGCTCAGTCAAGAAGTTTGCCAGAGGCTGAAATCAGAAAGGGAAGCATATTGGAAATAGGTGGTAGCCAACCTTGAGGAGGTGACATCCAGATATGAGTATGCACCCTGTACAGCATCCTCAATTGGTTGAGTGGGAAGACCAGATCCACCACTGACATCATCAAAAAGCAGATGGGACATTCATGTGCTCACCTTGTGAATGCTTGAAATGTTGGAGGGAATTATTTCAAGAGCTTTACAGCCATGACCCACCTCATGGACCAGTGGCCAATCTGCCACTCATTGATCTCTCTGAGGCCCAAATGACTGATGTAAAGCCAACACTTGAAGGGGTGAAATCAGCTGTCATAACACTGAGAAACAGCAAGGCACCAGGAGTAAATCAGGTTACTGTGTAAGCAATCAAGGCTGGAGGTGATATCCTACTCCACCATCTCCATGCACTGATCGAGCTGCTGTAGGTTACTGAACAGATGCCATCTACATGGAAGAAGGCCATCATCGTACCCATTGACAAGAAGGAAGACAACAGGGAATGCAAAAACTACCATTGTGTCAGCCTGCTTTCCATCATCGGCAAAGTATTTATGAAGATTATATAATCCAGGCTGCAGAAACATTATGAGCAAACCAGTAGGGAAGAACAGACTGGATTCAGACCAAACAGATGATCCTGCAATCAAATCTTCACCATCCTTCAGCTAATGGAGAAAAGAATCCAGTGTGCACAATGTACAGTTATCGTCGTTATCGATTTAAAGTCTGCATTTAACTATATCTACTGGCCTTCTCTGTAGAAGATGTTAGAGATGGAGCACATGCCAGAGAAAAACATTAGCCTCCTTCAAATGTCATACAATGGCTCATCCAACCAGGTGTGCATTTGTAGTGAACTGTCTGAAGAGCTTACCAATCAGACTGGGGGTCCATCAAGGGGATGTGGTCTCCCCACTGCTGTTCAATATAGTGGTGGATGCCATCATGAGGAAAGTATTTGAAGACAGCTGCCGAGTCCAGTAAGATGAAACCCATTCTGTGACTGACCTGATGTTTGCTGATGACATTGGCATTTTTGCATATAGTGATGCTGAGGTCACAGATGTCCTCTATGACACTGCCTGCATTGCCCAGTCATACAGCCTATGAATAAATGTGAAGAAGAAAAAAGTGATGGCAACTGGCAGGTCACAAGCCACTGTCCACCTTGGGGGAGTTTAGATCAAATGAACGTAAGAAGTTAAGTATCTGGATTCACTGGTCCAGGAAAATAAGGTGGCATCAGCAGCTGAAGTCCATAGCAGGATTGGACAAGCCTCCACAGCATTTGCCTCACTCAAGTGGTGTCTGTGGAAGAGGGTAAACATCTTTATCACCACCAAGATTCACCTTTTCCAGGCACTGATCTTGCCAGTTCTCTTTTATGGATTGGAAACAAATATCCTCCTTAAGTCAGACCCAAACAAGCTTGAGGTTTTCCAAATGCGATGCCTGTGCCAAATCTTGGGAATCTTGCTTTGTGACTGCATTATAAATGAGAGCATCCAGACCGATCTGATCAGCAGCCAAAAGATCAGCAAACAGATCCAGAACAGGCGGCTTCTCTGGTTTGGACATGTATGCAGGATGGGCACCTCCCACTTGCCATACAGACTATTATGGTGAGAACTGGAGAATTCACAAATCTGCATCAAAGAAGACATGGATTAAACAGGTTGAAGAAGAGTTGAGAGGCCGGTGACCCAACCTACAGGAGGCCAGAAACATTGCCATAGACTGAACAGCATGGAAAGGCTTCATAAACTATTAATCCAGTGATACCCACAGCAGCGTACAAACTACGAGGTCGACCACCTCTGCTGGCCACCAGCTAAGGACAAAAGAGGACACTAAAAGAAAACAATAAGAGATAACTTGGTGTAATTCTCCCTGCTTTGTTACATTTAACAAATTGTCATTATGATAAAAGTTAGCTGACTGCTAAAATTCATCAGTAAACAACCATTTGCTATTTCTTAGCACACCATATATGAAAAATTGTACTCATGAAGTTCTTTTAATCAGAATCAAACTGTGAAAAAAGTAAGTATGGCAAATATAAAATTATCTACAGGTTTAACATATGCACTTAATTTGGTGGGGCACCTCATTATATTATGTTGTGGGGATGCAGCCCATCCATCTTTGATAAACAAATATAGATATTGTTTATAGATTAAAAAGATTAACTTTTGTTTTTGCAGCTCTGTTCTGTCACAGAGAATTCAAAGTGTTAGCTGATGACTACTTAAGCATGCTGTGTTATACTGTGAGCACGTGCAGATAGTAGAACTAGGAATGCAAAAAAAATGTTTTTACCTGTCAGGCTGCCTTTTAAAACAGTCTAACATATGCAACAACCCCCATTCACATGCAGGCTTTTTTGTCTACCTCCTCCTGCTGTAGCTGATTATATTAAAATATGCTGTTATAGGAACAATTAGGTTGTGCAGTACAACAGCCAGGAAAAGAACATTGTTGGCTGACTTTATTGCCATTCACAAATAAAAGCCATCCACAGCTCTACCAGTCAAGCTTTAGGGTATTAAAGATAACTGTTGCATTAAGAGAAATGCAGGAAGTGAATGGAATAACGTAAAACACAGGCTAGAAGAAAGAGACTGCAGCAGTAGTTAAAAAATGAAATAGTTGAAGGGTAAGGGAAGTTAAATAGCTCTAGCTGCATTTCTAATCCAAATCAGTGCACTACTTCGAATAAAAGGAAATTATTAGTTATATTCTGTGTTGAGATGGAATGTGTCTACTTTTTTGGAAGGTGAATCAGAAATGCATTTTTATAGAATAAAAAACTGCTTTAGAAGCTAGAAAACTTGCTAGCCTTTACTTTTGATTATTGGAGAGTGTGTGTGTTGATATCTTGCCATCTCAGCTCCTTGCTGAACTTACTATAGAAAATGGGAACCCAAATATCATGGTGATGAATGATAATGATGTTGATGGGTGCTGCTACTAGAAAGGTCTGTTTTTTTTTTTTTTTACCAAAGTCGCATGCCTTATCTAATATAGAAACAGACTGCCCACACCTCTTACAGAACTCCTAAAGATGGTTCTGGTAAATAACACAGTTATTTAACATATTGCTTACACTTTAATGTTTGCTGGATGTCTAGATATTGAATACTGCTTACAGTTTAATATTTGCTGCATGGCTGCAAGGGGGTCACTGCCATCAAAATATGATGACCAGTGGCATGTCTGGGAATTGAATCAAACCAGCTCCACCCAAATTTGTGAGGGACAGCTTAACACGCACTGCCACCAAAATATGAAAAAAAATGTCCTAAATAGGACCAGAGGGATAGTTTTTGGAGTCACAACATTGGTACCCAGCAGGTTAAAGTATAAGAAAGAAAGTACACACTGCTCTAATTCAGTAATCAACTGATAAAATGCAACTTGGCCCCAACAGCATAAAGGAGACATGCACAACTGACCTGAGTATGAGCTTTCAGTAATCAACCCCAGATTAAACTGCATACAGGCCACCTTCAGAGCTGATTCAGTGACATAGTATCCCAGCCACTTTCTCACCACTCTTCCCTGTGAATCACAGTATTTTACAGTGCCCCTTAACCATGGTAACTGCCTTTCACACAAGTTATTATTTACACACAAAGACACACACACACACACACACACACACACACACACATACACACACACACACACACACACACACACACACACACACACACACACACACACACACACACACACACACACACACACACACACACACCCTCTCTCTCTTTCTCTGTCTCTCACTCTCTAAGGAAAGTTAACAAAATTCTTAGTCCCCCACAGATTCCTCCTGAAAGAGTAATATTGTCACAACTCTGGATTTGACTAGAAGGCTCCATTTACCTGCCACTGTAATTTAACCATATATGAAATCAAATATATGACTGATTTCACTGGTAGTTGGCATAAAAAAAACTAGCTAAGTAGAGATTGTAGTCGCAGTTTGTTAACCAGTAAAAAATGAGAACTCTCCTTCCAGATACCAAGGAGCATGAAGGGAGAGACCATAATAGAGAGAAGGTTGGATGATGTGGGGATAGTGAATCGGGAAGTGAAACAGAGTAGCAAGGAGGAAGTAAGGGCAGTTATGAAGAGGATGAAGAATGAAAAGGCTGTTGGTCCAGATGACCTACCAGTGGAAGCATGGAGCTGCTTAGGAGAAATGGTAGTGGAGTTTGTAACCAGATTGTTTAATGAAATCTTGGAAAGTCAGAGGATGCCTGAGTTGTGGAGAAAACGTATTTTAGTGCCTATTTTTAAGAATAAGGGGGATGTGCAGAGCTGTAGTAACTACAGAGGGATAAAAACTGATCAGTCACAGCTTGAAGTTATGAGGAAAGAGTAGTGAAAGCTAAGTTAAGAAGGGAGGTAATGATTAGTGATCAGCAGTATGGTTTCATGTTGGGAAAGAGCACTACAGATGCAATGTTTACTCTGAAAGTGTTGATGGAGAAGTATAGACAAGGCCAGAAGATTGTTGCATTGTATCTTTGTGGACTTGGAGAAAGCATATGATAAGGTGCCTAGAGAGGAGTTGTGGTATTGTATGAGGAAGTCAGGAGTGGCAGAGAAGTATGTAAGTATGGTACAGGATATGTGCGAGCGTAATGTGAGTGGTGAAGTCTGCAGTGGGAGTGACAGATGCATTTAAGATGGAGGTGGGATTACATCAAGGATCAGCTTTGAACCCTTCCTTATTTGCAATGGTGATAGACATGTTGACAGATGAGATCAGACAGGAGGCCCCCATGGACTATGATGTTTGCAGATGACATTGTTGTATGTAGTGAGAGTAGGGACCAGGTTGTGGAGACCCTGGAGAATTGGAGATATGCTCTAGAGAGGAGAGGAATGAAGGTCAGCAGGACTAAGACAAAATATATGTGTGTGAAAGAGAGGGAGGATAGAGAATGGTGAAGATGCAGGGAGTAGTGTTGACAAAGGTGGATGAGTGTAAGTACTTGGGATCAACAGTTCAGAGTAATGGTGAGTGTGGAAGAGAGGTGAATAAGAGAGTATAGGCAGGGGGGAGTGGGTGGAGAAGAGTGTCAGGAGTGATTTGTAACAGACGGGTACCAGCAAGAGTGAATGGGACGGTCTAAAAGAGGGTAGTGAGACCAGCTATGTTGTATGGGCTGGAGATGGTGGCACTGACAAAAAGGCAGGAGTCAGAGCTTGACGTGGCAGAGTTAAAGATGTTAAGATTTGCACTAGGTGTGATGAGGATGGACAGGATTAGGAATAAGTATATTAGAGGGTCAGCCCAGGCTGAAAGGTTTGGAGACAAAGCCAAAGAGGCAAGATTACGTTGGTTTGGACATGTGCTGAGGAGGGATGCTGAGTATATTGGGAAAAAGATGCTAAGGATGGAGCTGCCAGGTAATAGGAAAAGAGGAAGGCCAAAGATAAGGTTTATGGATATGGTGAGAGAGGACATGCAGGTGGTTGGTGTGATAAACAAATATAGCAAGATGCAGAGGATGGAGCTGCCAGGTAATAGGAAAAGAGGAAGGCCAAAGATAAGGTTTATGGATGTGGTGAGAGAGGACATGCAGGTGGTTGATGTGACAGAGCAAGATGCAGAGGACAGGAAGAAATGGAAAAAGATGATCCGCTGTGGCGACCCCTAACGGGAACAGCTGAAAGAGAAGAAGAAGATGAATACATATATAATAACGAACAACTAAAAGAGCTTAAAAGTGAATAAACTTTACTTAGACAAAACATATACAAAAGAATGAGAAAGTGCACATGGAGAATCAAAATGACATTAATGCATACCTCTCAACCTCTTGGAGCAAGAAATTTGAATAAAGCCTTCAATAAAAGTGGGGCAAATGCCCAAAAATAAGGACAATTTTTAAAAATTGCCCTTACAAATTCAGAAAGTTGATAGATAACATTTCCCTAGTCATAGCGTCATACGCTAGTCAGGAAAAGCCAGGGTAATGATAACGTTGACAAAGATGGAACTGAAGGGTTTTCTACGTTGAAACAGAAGAGAAAAAGGAAAAACTGTAATGATTCCAATGCTTCAGTGGAAGCAATCGTACCGAATGGTGGTACGTTTAACCCTGCGGCTACACCATCTATTTTCGCGCTAGCTAATGAACACAATGTGAGGGAAATGCCTATCGAAGCAGGCGCTAATAAAACTTCTTGTATGCCTTTATCTGGTAAGGCATTCACAGGTACTATTCCTAACACTACTCTTAAAAAGGACATTAATGAATGGTTAAAAGTTTCCTATAATTTTCATTTTGAGAATGGGAATTCGATTCCACCTAATGGTGAATCCTATGTTGTAAAAATTGACAAAATTTCTAAGCTCATGTTAAAACATAGGGCTTTAAGCATTCAAAATGCATATTTACTTGAATGTGTGAATAGAAATGTTGTCCCGAAAGGGCTTAGGGTATGGAAATACCCAAACAATGTTCAGGCTGGCTCAGAATTTCATAATGAACTATTAGAAGTTTTTAATAAATGTGGTATTGACATTTTAAAACTTATGATCAAAGAAAATAATGGAGTACAAGACATTTTGAAAGAAGAAATTGATGAATTAGATGCTGGTATTAAGGATGATTTAATATATGGAATTAAGGAAGAAAGAGAGAAATATTATAAAGTAAGAGATGATGTAGATACTAAATGTAATGAATTAGTTAACAGAAAAATTAATAAATTAAAAAGAGATATTAATGAATATCAGAACAAAAATAGTTATCCCAAACCACCCTATATGAAATGGGACTACTATGGCAATAATAAAGGAAACCAGAATACCAAATATAAGAAGAATGATGTGAAAAGAAAAGATTGGCACTACTCTGATTATGACACAGACTTTCTGCCCTTAGATAGGGGAGAGAGATATGTTTATTCAGACCACTTTGATAATCAGAATTTTCAGAGGAGGGGGGGAGAATGGGGAGGGGGAGGGTTTGAATCAGCAACCCCCACCCACAGTCCTAATGAACAATGAAATTATAGTTTCTGGTGTAAAATATAGTTACAATGATTTTTCTATTTACAATTTTAGTGATATCACTGTGACTAAAGTAACATTATAGTTTGTTAAATAAGGGATTAAAATGTATACCTTATGTGAAAGGTGATTTAGTTAAAACTATAGTGGATACAAAATTATTTCTAAGGAAAATTAATTTACAAATTTTATCTAATAACACTAGGGAGAAAATTCCATGCAATGATCCAGGTTTAGTTCGTCGGACTACCTTTAACCCCCCATTACACCCACAAATTCGGAATTTAGAAAGTATTCTAGAGAATGAAATTAGGAAACTATACAATGATAAGGTATTTAAAAATAATCTTAGTAAGAGTGAATATGATATTTTGAATATACTGAAGAATAATGCTGAAGTTAGAATTATGAAACCAGATAAGGGAGGAGGGGTGGTCATCATGGAAAACATTATTTATGAAGAGAAAATGAACAGTATCCTTAGGGTTGAATCTAAATATGCATGCGTGTCTAAAAATGAAGTAAATTTAGCATATTATAAAATTGATATCTTATTGAAAGACATGCTTTATGAAGGACACCAAGACGAACTGGAACTCAATAAGAGAAGGCTGCAACGTTAAAATGATTTAATGAACTCACAGATAAAAATTAGCGCTTTCGGCGGAAAAAATAGCCCGCCTTCTTCAGATTACACAACGGAACAGGAGAGACCTTTATTTATACAACAATAAAAGTTAAATACCCAATAGTCAAGAAGTGCATTATTTAAATGCTTCAGTTGTCATAGCGACCTAAAAGTAAGATCACAGCATATAAATGTTTGCACATTACTATGCGATGTAAGAAAACATGTGAGGACAACAAAACTAAAATGCATTTCTAACTTTTTACATTATAAGTGAGCAAGAAAACTATTTTCTAAAGTATTCAAACAAACTATGTGTAATCTGAAGAAGGCGGGCTATTTTTTCCGCCGAAAGCGCTAATTTTTATCTGTGAGTTCATTAAATCATTTTAACGTTGCAGCCTTCTCTTATTGAGTTCCAGTTCGTCTTGGTGTTCTTTACAAAGTTTATTTGGTATGCTTTATGAAGGAACAATAGATAAAAAAACTTATGATTTTTTTGTATATACCTAAACCTAAGATACCTATCATCTTCGGTATACCTGAAATTCATAAAAATATGGAAGAACCCCCCCCCCCACTTAGACCTATAGTTTTAGCGGATGAATCAAAAACACTCCCCTTAGCCAAATATGTGGATTTGAAAGCCAAACATATATGCATGGAGAATAAATATATACTCAAAGATTCATGGGATTTATTAAGATGTATTTCACCTGACCTTTATTCTGAAGATCTAATGTTTGTTACTATAGGCATTATAGATTTATTTTCATGTATACCATATGTGGAAGGACTTATAATGTTTGAGGAAATCTTTTTTCAGGATAAAAAATGAGCTCAGTCAGAAAAAAATAGCTATTATGGGATTAACTGACATGGTACTCAAGCATAATTTTCTGATCTTTAATGGTGAATATTTCCAACAGATACAAGGAGTATCGATGGGTGCAGCATGTGCTCCCACTTTTGCAAATTTGGTTTTGGCAAAGTGGGAGCAACAATACATCCTGCAGTCTAATTTCAATACCTGTTGGTCACTGTACCGCAGATTCCTGGATGATATAGTCATCTTTTGGACAGGAGGTCCTGAAAAATTTAATGAATTCTTTGAGTATATAAACAAGTCTACTAGTTTTCTAAAATTCACCTTTACCACTTCTAGAGATACTTTGCAGTACCTGGATATGGAAATATATAAAAAGAACAGGAATTTTGAAACAAGAATTTATAGAAAGAACACATTTTGTAATTCATATCTTCATTTCACTAGTGCACACCCCTCACATTGTAAAAAGAATATAGTTAAGGGACAATTTGTGAGGGGTTGTCACATGACTAGTTTGAATGAAGATTTTAGCATTGAATGTAGTACCCTAGAAAATATGTTTTAAGAGAAAGGTTATCCTAAGGATTTTATCAGAAATATTAGAGAAGAGGTAGAAAGTGGTAGGGAGTCCAAATTCAGACCCATTAAAGGAATAGGAACGGATATGTCCCTGATAACCAAAACTAACAAAGATGGTGGAAGAGATGGAGAATACCAACAAGCATTGATATTAGAATACAATATTTCCAATTCTAGGGTAAGAGAAGTATTTCAGAAAGAATGGACAAGATTTACATCCTTTACAGACATAGAAAATATAAGTAAATTTATACCAAAGGTGGTATATAAAAATTCTTGGAATATGAAACAAATACTTGAGGTAAATAACAATATAGGGAAGAAGAATAATAACACTGAAAAAACAACTATTATGGGGCAAAAGAAGAATGGCACTTATAAATGTGGACATTGTAAGCAATGTGAATATATTATGAATAAAAGTAAAATTTATCTCAATAGTAGAAAAAGATACATAAGAAGTAAAGGGCCCCACAATTGTGATACAAAAGGATTGATTTACATGGCAGTATGTGAAAAATGTGATTCTTTCTACATTGGTAAAACAGAGAGAGTTTTGAGGAGGAGAATTTATGAACATGCATATGAAATATCGAGGGCAAAAGAAACTAATGCACTATATAAACATTCAAGGGAATGTGAGAGTTCCAAATTTCTGTTCTTTGTCTTGGAACAAGTAAAAAGAGATATGAGGGGTGGCCCATGGGAGGAGATGTTAGAATATAAAGAATTGTGGTGGCAAATAATGTTGGATGCAGCAAAAATACCAGGTTTAAATTAATATATTTCACTGTCACCTGTATTAAAACTAAGAGCTGCAAAGCTCTGAAGCCTTTGCTGTACATTAAAATAACAGCAGATGGCGTCATTTATCCCTTTTAACATTCAATAGTGGTCTTACATAAATACTCAAATTTTTTATTTGGATGAATTTGTTTTGTGTGTCTTGTATATTATTAACTTTTTATAAGAAGTATAGAATATAAATGTAATGAATTGTTTTAATATTAATTCTGATTTTACAATGTACAAGATTTTTGTTGATTTTAATATATTAATTATATAACAGAGAATTTTACTTAAAAATGACATAATTTATATTAATATTAATGAGCCTTAGTAAGCCTGATTTGAGAACATGAAATGCACTTCACTGTATTGGTTTATTTGAATGCTAATTATCTATTTAATAGCCTGTTAGTTTAAAAAGTGGTTTATCTGATGAAGTCCAAGCGTTTGTATGGACGAAAACGCATTTGTTTTTAAGAGCGTTAATGTGGATATCGTTGTTCTTGTGAAGTTTAATAAATTGTACTGGATCCTCATTGATGGGTTGCTTCTACTTTAACCTTCTTTGCACTTTTTGTGGTTTTCTTGGCTGGATTTGAAGTGCACAGCTGCATATTTTGTGTTCGTGGTTTGTTTTTGCAATTGGGCGATGGAAGGAGCCTCACCGGTGAGCAGCAAAGAGGAAGTGGGACAATCACGCAAACTGATTGGTCAGCTCACAGAACTCATCGACTTACTCACTCCGTTGTGTCATACGCTAGTCAGGAAAAGCCAGGGTAATGATAATGTTGACACAGATGGAACCGAAGGGTTTTCTACGTTGAAACAGAAGAGAAAAAGGAAAAACTGTAATGATTCCACTGCTTCAGTGGAAGCATCGAACCGAATGGTGGTACGTTTAACCCTGCAGCTACACCGTCTATTTTCGCGCTAGCTAATGAACACAATGTGAGGGAAATGCCTATCGAAGCAGGCGCTAACAAAACTTCTTGTATGCTTTTATCTGGTAAGACATTCACAGGTACTGTTCCTAACACTACTCTTAAAAAGGACATTACTGAATGGTTAAAATTTTCCTATAATTTTCATTTTGAGAATGGGAATTCAATTCCACCTAATGGTGAATCCTATGTTGTAAAAATTGACAAAATGTCTAAGCTCATGTTAAAACATAGGCTTTAAGCATTGAAAATGCATATTTAATTGAGTGTGTGAATAGAAATGTTGTCCCGAAAGGGCTTAGGGTATGGAAATACCCAAACAATGTTCAGGCTGGCTCAGAATTTCATAATGAACTATTAGAAGTTTTTAATAAATGTGGTATTGGCATTTTAAAACTTATGATCAAAGAAAATAATAGAGTACAAGACATTTTGAAAGAAGAAATTGATGAATTAGATGCTGGTATTAAGGATGATTTAATATATGGAATTAAGGAAGAAAGAGAGAAATATAAAGTAAGAGATGATGTAGATACTAAATGTAATGAATTAATTAACAGAAAAATTATTAAATTAAAAAGAGATATTAATGAATATTAGAACAAAAATAGTTATCCCAAACCACCCTATATGAAATGGGACTACTATGGTAATAATAAAGGAAACCAGAATGCCAAATATAAGAAGAATGATGTGAAAAGAAAAGATTGGCACTACTCTGATTATGACACAGACTTTCTGCCCTTGGATAGGGGATAGAGATATGTTTACTCAGACCACTTTTAGAATCAGAATTTTCAGAGGAGGGGGTGGGGGGTGGGGAGGGGGAGGGTTTGAATCAGCAACCCCCACCCACAGTCCTAATGAACAATGAAATTATAGTTTCTGGTGTAAAATATAGTTACAATGATTTTTCTATTTACAATTTTAGTGATATCACTGTGACTAAAGAACATTATAGTTTGTTAAATAAGGGATTAAAATTTATACATTTATGCGAAAGGTGATTTAGTTAAAATTGTAGTGGATACAAAATTATTTCTAAGGAAAATTAATTTACAAATTTTGTTATCTAATAACACCAGGGAGAAAATTCCATGCAATGATCCAGGTTTAGTTTGTCGGAGTACCTTTAACCCCCCATTACACCCACAAATTTGGAATTTAGAAAGCATTCTAGAGAATGAAATTAGGAAACTATACAATGATAAGGTATTTAAAAATAATCTTAGTAAGAGTGAATATGATATTTTGAATATACTGAAGAATAATGCTGAAGTTAGAATTATGAAACCAGATAAGGGGGGAGGGGTGGTCATCATGGAAAACATTATTTATGGAGGGAAAATGAACAGTATCCTTAGGGTTGAATCTAAATATGCATGCGTGTCTAAAAATGAAGTAAATTTAGCATATTATAAAATTGATATTTTATTGAAAGACATGCTTTATGAAGGAACAATAGATAAAAAAACTTATGATTTTTTGTATATACCTAAACCTAAGATACCTATCATCTTCGGTATACCTAAAATTCATAAAAATATGGAAGACCCCCCACTTAGACCTATAGTTTCAGCGGATGGATCAAAAACACTCCCCTTAGCCAAATATGTGGATTTGAAAGCCAAACATATATGCACGGAGAATAAATATATACTCAAAGATTCATGGGATTTATTAAGATGTATTTCACATGACCTTTATTCTGAAGATCTAATGTTTGTTACTATAGACATTATAGATCTATTTTCATGTATACCATATGTGGAAGGACTTAGAATGTTTGAGGAAATCATTTTTCAGGATAAAAAATTAACTCAGTCAGAAAAAATAGCTATTATGGGATTAACTGACATGGTACTCAAGCATAATTTTCTGATCTTTAATGGTGAATATTTCCAACAGATACAAGGAGTATCGACGGGTGCAGCATGTGTTCCCACTTTTGCAAATTTGGTTTTGGCAAAGTGGGAGCAACAATACATCCTGCACTCTAATTTCAATACCTGTTGGTCACTATACCGCAGATTCCTGGACGATATGGTCATCTTTTGGACAGGAGGTCCTGAAAAATTGAATGAATTCTTTGAGTATATAAACAAGTCTACTAGTTTTCTAAAATTCACTTTTACCACTTCTATGGATACTTTGCAGTGCCTGGATGTGGAAATATTTAAAAAGAACAGGAATTTTGATACAAGAATTTATAGAAAGAACACATTTTGTAATTCTTATCTTCATTTCACTAGTGCACACCCCTCACGTTGTAAAAAGAATATAGTTAAGGGACAATTTGTGAGGGGTTGTCGCATGACTAGTTTGAATGAAGATTTTAGCATTGAATGTAGTACTCTAGAAAATATGTTTCAAGAGAAAGGTTATCCTAAGGATTTTATCAAAAATATTATAGAAGAGGTAGAAAGGGGTAGGGAGTCCAAATTCAGACCCATTAAAGGAATAGGAATGGATATGTCCCTGATAACCAAAACTAACAAAGATGGTGGAAGAGATGGAGAATACCAACAAGCATTGATATTAGAATACAATATTTCCAATTCTGGGGTAAGAGAAGTATTTCAGAGAGAATGAACAAGATTTACATCCTTTACAGACATAGAAAATATAAGTAAATTTATACCAAAGGTGGTATATAAAAATTCTTGGAATATGAAACAAATACTTGAGGTAAATAAGAATATAGGGAAGAATAATAACACTGAAAAAACAACTATTATGGGGCAAAAGAAGAATGGAACTTATAAATGTGGACATTGTAAGCAATGTGAATATATTATGATTAAAAGTGAAATTTATCTCAATAGTAGAAAAATATACATAAGAAGTAAAGGGTCCCACAATTGTGATACAAAAGGATTGATTTACATGGCAGTATGTGAAAAATGTGATTCTTTCTACATTGGTAAAACGGAGAGAGTTTTGAGGAGGAGAATTTATGAACATGCATATGAAATATCGAGGGCAAAAGAAACTAATGCACTATATAAACATTCAAGGGAATGTGAGAGTTCCAAATTTCTGTTCTTTGTCTTGGAGCAAGTAAAAAGAGATCTGAGGGGTGACCCATGGGAGGAGATGTTAGAATATAAAGAATTGTGGTGGCAAATAATGTTGGATGCAGCAAAGATACCAGGTTTAAATTAATATATTTCACTGTCACCTGTATTAAAACTAAGAGCTGCAAAGATCTGAAGCCTTTGCTGTGCATTAAAATAACAGCAGATGGCGTCATTTATCCCTTTTAACATTCAACAGTGGTCTTACATAAATACTCAAATTCTTTATTTGGATGAATTTGTTTTGTGTGTCTTGTATATTATTAACTTTTTATAAGAAGTATAGAATATAAATGTAATGAATTGTTTTAATATTAATTCTGATTTTACAATGTAAAAGATTTTTGTTGATTTTAATATATTAATTATATAACAGAGAATTTTACTTAAAAATGACATCATTTATATTAATATTAATGAGCCTTAGTAAGCCTGATTTGAGAACTTGAAATGCACTTCATTGTATTGGTTTATTTGAATGCTAATTATCTATTTAATAGCCTGTTAGTTTAAAAAGTGGTTTATCTGATGAAGTCCAAGCATTTATATGGACGAAAACGCATTTGTTTTTAAGAGCGTTAATGTGGATATCGTTGTTCTTGTGAAGTTTAATAAATTGTACTGGATCCTCGTTGCTGGGTTGCTCCTACTTTAGCCTTCTTTGCACTTTTTGTGGTTTTCTTGATAGACAACATATATTGCATTTGCATAAATTTTCTGAAGGATATGAAGTCTGTAACTCGAATGTCTGTCATTATTTTGTAACTTAAAATTTTAATGATTTACAACTAATTTGCCAGAAAACCACAACTTCATGAAAAATGGACCAAAAGTATAAGGCCAAAATCTGGGCATTCTGCAAAAATCTGTACAGTTGACAGGTATGTATTAATGGCATTCAGTTACACTGGACAAAATATGTAAAGTATCGTATGAATTACAGTTACTAAATACCCTAACAGTTTCTTAATAAAGAGTACTGGCCCTGTCTACTCTGAGTTAAAAACATATTTATCGGATTCAGGCAAACCATTCTCTGATGTGTCACCAAGTTCTTCCAGGCCATGGCAAGTGAGAACAAAGACCAAGCATGCATTTTTATACTACTGCCTTATTACAGCATTTCCTCATGAAGGAACCACTACATCAGCTCTTATTTCTTTTCTTGCCTTTTCACACAAAATAACTAAACCAGTTTTGATATCTGTTATAAGCAAGGGGTTTGCTACACCAGAAACAACAGAGGGCACCAAAACGTAAAATGTCAACTTTCATTTCTTAACTGTCTGCATGCTAATGCATGTTTTCTTTCCACAGTTCATTAGCAGTTTCTTTAAAATGGGCTATGATTACATGTTATGACCTGCTAGCCCAGTAGATGGAAGCATTCAAGAAAATTACTCTCAAAGACATTGGATATTCTTACATGCCCTTTTAATAATATAAAAAAACAGTAAAGGTCATACTTTTCCAGGCCATGGAAAACACACATTTAGAAGACCAAATGTTTTACTAACAGGAAATAAGAAAGAGAGGAGAAAAAATACATAACGCTTTTAAATCAGTTTTCCTTAGCCTGGCATCATTAGTGGCACACCAATAGGTACTGTTTGGGTCCTTAAAAATCTGTAATATTTAAAATTCCTTAAATTGGTCTTCTTTATTACCAAAGTCATTTCTTATAAAATAAAAGTGCTTATTCATTAGATAAGATGCTATTTGGTTTCACGGTCAGAAAGTCATATTTTCTGTTACAACTTATAATGCGGTTGTGTAACAAAACTGGCTGCTCTTAGGCCGAGAATAAATAACTACTTTTGTGGGATGAAATTTCTGGAAATATTGTTTTCTTCATTTTTAGATGTATTTCACACATGGAGCTACATTTTTCCTGGCAAAAGTCTGGAATTCTTTATAGCAGTAATTCAGAAATAGTGATGCCAGTATCCAAAAAAGGACCCCCACTTGTTTCAGGAGAGGAATATCAGTCTGAAAGTAATATGTATTTCAAATGTTGATGATTAAGTTTTCCTGTAAATACATCACTTTAAATGAAAATGGATCAGTCAGTCAAGTTTTGACTCATGATTGTACATAGGTAGTGAAAAAAGTAACATGCAGCTATAGTTCATAGCAATTTGATTAGTGTGTGCTCTTGTTCATGCAATTATGTGAGCACACGTGTGTGTATGGTTGGAATGGTAGCTATAGACAAGGCTGCTGTTTCTATTTGCTGAACAAATAGCAGCTATTTGTAAGATTTATATTTGATATGTTGTGCAAAGTATGCTTTTTTGTTCCAGTAGTTTCTGTTAATGCTTTTTCTTTTACTTCTACAGTCTCATTCACAGTACTACTTTTATCACTGCTTTTGGTGGTTTGTTATGCCATTGTATGGAGAGAGACTCTCCAAAGCATGTAGGTATTTAGGGAGCTGAAGGAATCACCTTGAAGGCAAAAACTTCACAATAATTGTGGCAATGTCTATCACTCTTGTTGCTGAAAGTACTGCAAGACCCCCCCCCCCCCACACACACACACACACTCAAGCACGCATACAGGGGCATTGATCCAAAATGTTACATATATAAAATGGTTTTCCTATCCTCTGGAGAACTATGATTTGTCAGATTACTTTTGCACTGCTGCATGTCAGATTATTTATTTTTGTAGCCATAGTCAAAGTTGATCTCGGCCCCAAGTCTAGTTGGCCCAACCCATTCAGTTATTTCCTGCAGCCTATTTTTGCTGTGAAGTCACCAACCACCTCTACTTAGCTCTGAAATAGTGATTATACTTGGTTTTAAACAGTACATTGCATCCCAGACAACTGATATGTAGCATCCATCTGCATGCATTGATGACTTAGCAAGATATGGGGGTGTCACCTAACTACATTTAAATTCAGGTTAGCAATGTAATAGCAAAACAACTGTATCACTATTTAGAAAATACAGACTCAAGAAAGTTGTCTGTAATTATAAGTTTATAGATACAACAGAAGTTTTGAAGTCATTGTAGATACACCTCTTATTTGTATGCATGTTTGTTTTTACAGTTTGACTAATAAGTGATACACTGCCATACTGCATGGCATAGGCAATACAGAGAAGAAGGAGAAAGTGAAATCTCTGCAAAAATTTCCTCAATGAACTTGCACAATGATTCATCTAGGAATAGTTAATGTAACCATAATTCTTGGTAGTGCACTGCCACATTCAGCCATAGAATGTAGACAATATGACAAATGAAGTTGCTGCAATGAGTGCAGTGATGTACAATTGCAGTGCCAGGGGTGGAAATATAAGGGTGTATTTTGCTTTTAGATGAAGCAGTGAATAATATCATGGCATTTGTTGTAGAACAGCAGACAAAAAAAACTTAAATGAGCAAGAACAGAGTGAACCACTTCAAGAGAGTTCAGATATGTCTTTGGCAAACAGCCTCCTTCCTTAATGTATAATTGTTTAATTGTATGTATTCCACAGTGGGCTTAAGCTGTCTGCCAGCAAGGAAGAAACCCTCTGTACACTTCTGGATAAGAAAGATATTTTGAAAATGGAACTAGAAAAGCTTACCAAAGACCCTCCAGAGTGCACATTTGCCAATAAGAAAGCTGTGAACGAAAAGGTAAATGTAATGAGTTACAGGTAAAGTACAGTTATACCTTTGCTAAGAATAACACTGCGATGGACTATTAGTTTGCAGTAATATTTATAACCATACCCAGATTACACAGTTTTGTTTTCAACTGTGCAATATTTCTTAGCTGCCATGTTGTACAGGTCATGGCTTTCTGTGCCACTATTGTGTACTTTCAACATTTGCTTCATGTTCAGTTAATTTTAGCCAGTGTTTTAATTTTACTCATTTCCATATCTTCATTTAGCTGTTTCAATTGGATAGTATAATTTTCACTCACATTGCACATACCCAGTTCATTATTCAAAGTTAGAGCTGATTCTGCCATCAAGCTTCCTCTTATATGACCATTTTAATACCAATCATTAGCGGACCGGAGTTCCGCTGTGGTGACCCCTAACCGGGAAAAGCCGAAAGAAGAAGACTATATTGATTCTGATTAATGAATTCTGAAACTCACCAAAGTTGCTGAATTTTTAACTTAGTCAGATAAGCATCAGTAGTGTCCAGTGAACCTGATTACGCCACTCTAGCCTCTTTCTTCTTCCCAACTTACAGCCTAAGTGGCAGGTAGTGGAAAAGAGGAAATGCATAGCCTCTCTCTTCTTTCAGCCTAAGTGACACTTAGGCTGCTTCTTCCTTTTGTCTCAGTTTCCTTCTACATCTCTTTCCATCACACCATTTTCCTGCAAAACATTAAGGTAAATTTAAATGTTTCCTAGTTGATCTCCATTCTGTCCTTCCAGTTGTATTGCCTGTTAACCTTGTTCCACTCAATACTTTATCACTTACTATATATTTCTTTCCTTACATAAATATAGCTGTCTCATACCTCACACACTTAATAACCCCTCTTTGGAATTATACTCTAGGCTGTATTAATAAATCTCTCTGTAACACATTCTATTCCATCTCTCCTACAGATCCTTCCCTCTTCATTTCCCCACATACTACTTAGCCATAACATATATTCTCTTATTTCATCTAAACCTTGCATAAGTCTGAAATGTTTGCAGCTTTCTTATTCGCTTTGTCCCACACTACTCTCTCTCTTACTCTACTATCACCCCCACCTTAATCTTGCACCCAATTCTGTGTTCAGAAAAATGTTCTTCCTATGCATGATCACTTCACTCATCTTCCTGCAATGTCCACTCACAAACTACTAAATATCTAGCATCCCTAAAACACTATCCCAACTCTGTAAACTGTTCTACACACTGTGCTGTCAGTCCTTCCATAGTGCAAATTGCTCCAAATGTATTTAATGTTTATCCTCAGGTTTTTCTTCAGACATAAAATACTGAACTCATCATTTTACCAAAACAAAACTACCTATAAATTGAACATGCCTTTGTTAAAATTTTCACAGGCCAATGTGGTGATATCTACCCTAATCCTGGTCCTATGTCCTCACTTATTCCTTCCACTCCCACATCTAGATTGCCTACTTCACTTTCTCGTAAACAATTAAATATTATTTCCATAAACATCCACAGTATCCTGAACAAAGTTTCTGGATCTGACATCAGTCACCATATATTGGTGAAGTCACTGAAACTTGGCTGAAACCTTAGATAAATGACTCTAAAATCCTTCCACAAGGGTAAGATATCATTCAGTCTGACTGGCTACATAAAAAGCAGGTGGTGTGGCTATCATGTGTCCCAGCTCTCTCTCTTTCTCTCGCTTTACTAAATCCCCACTAAAATCTAACACTGTTCAAAGCTAATTATATCTCTTGTCAAACTAAATAGCCAAAACGCTGTTCATAATTGTTATCTACATTCCTCTTGGTAATAATATTCCACTTCTGGAAAACTATAATACACTGGATATCTAATGCTATCCACAATGAAACTATTATTCTTGAAGATGTCAATACTGATTAGCCAAACTTTGCATCAAACTATTTTACTACTATTAATTTATTTGGCTCACTACAAGAAGATAAAAAATAGTGGCTCCACTTTAGACTGGATCCTGGTCTCTGAGCCTAGAAAATACAGTTCATCAGGTATCATCCCAGTCTCCCTTAGTGATTATCATATGTGTATATATATATATATATATATATATATATATATATATATATATATATATATATTATATACATGCTTATCTCTCACCACTCCAAACAATACCTGTATAAGAAGACCTGCAATCTTTCACAATTAAGCAGTAATTTTTTTCATTGGCACCCTAAAATCCTTTACTTGCTCCACTCTCAAAACCATACAATGATATGATACAGACACTCAATACCATATTTTTAAATGCCCTCGACGACCTTGCCTTTTTGAGAAGAAAGAGGTTAAAGTCCAACCATGCCACCAGCTCTCCAGTCACAGTAGAAGTCTGATTAACAGTAGAGATAAGGCACTGCAAATAACTCATCAACCACACAAAAAGATGACTGTATAACAGTAAGAGATAATGCTAATTTGATCATCAAAACAATCAAAGACATAATCCTAAAACATTCTGGTCTTCTGTAAAAAGAAATCTTACACTCTGGTGCTAAGAGTGCCCCTTCACATGCCCTAACCTCTCCCTCTTAAAAACACATACTAAATTCAGTCTACCCTTACGTGAAACACCTCTCAGTTTGCCTCTGAATCAGTAATTCCTCATCAAACAACTCCCTCTTCACATTAAAACCAATCTCTACCTATTATATTAGACATCTGTTGTAAAAGCCTAAGTCGTGCCCACCCTCTGCAGACCGTCTTCCTCCAGAATACCTTAAGTTAGCTGCTGACCCCTATTGCTTTCCCTGTGTTAATTCTTATCAATAGGTCCTTAGAGGAATCATACACTGCCTCCCTCTGGATACTTGTAATTCCCCTTCTCAAGGGTGGGAACTTCAATGAAATCATTAGCTTTAGACCCGTTGCAATTCCTTTCCCTTGCTCCAAAATATTGGAAATATATACATAAACAATTTCTCCATCATCTTCTCAAAGAAAAACTGCTCACCCCCTACACAACATGTTTTTGAGTAGATGATAACACAGTGACTGCCCTGGTGACCTTGGCTGACACAATCAACAAGGCCAGAGACAATGACAAGTTTCTATCGTCTCTCTTTTTAAACTTATCCAAAGCTTTCAATACAGCCTCTCACAAGAAACTCCTGTCAAAGATGTCTACACTGGGCCTCTCTATCACCATAGTTAAATGTTTTTCTAGATACTTGTCACACAGATATCAATCAGTAAAATGGTTCTTAGTAACTTCCTCTTATCTTCCAGTAAAATCTGGTGCCGCACAAAGCTACATCCTTGGTCCTTGCCTTTTTAACATTTTCATAAATAATCTTTCTACGGCTCATTAACATACATCACTTATACAATATACTGATGATTCTACTCTAACCTACTCCTCTGATAGCTACAGACTATCACCCAAGATGCCTTTAACTCATTGGAAAGCTGGCTTTCTGACATTAACTTCTGTTAATTCCAAAAAAAAAGCTCCTTTTATTTTTCCCCAAATCTCATACCTAAAAAAAAGACAACTTAAAAATCTCCTGAATAAAATACTGACATAGAAATTGTTTCTCGCACTAAACTTCTAGGTGCAACAATAGATAATGATCTAAAGTTTTATCTCCACATACCAAACTGTATAAAAAACTCAGTCAAAAACTAGAGTTGCTTTATAGAGCTAAGAAATTTCTTACAAACCTAACTAGAATGGTTGTAGCCAATGTGTATCTTTTACCTTTTTTTTCTCTATGGCTCTGCAATCTTAATCAAGATACAACCTCTTGAGAATCCATACTAGAACAATTTTGCAGCCAGTCAGCCTTACCATGGCCATCAATGCTTTGCCTTAAATCACCAAGCTGCATTGAATTACCCCATCACATACATTTACGCAATGTCTACTAGCACACAAAATAATATACAACCCTTCCTGCCCTGGTATCAGCAACATCCTGCACCCCTATCTTCCAAATCAACCCCTCCGCTCAACTGACAAACAACTACTTGAAATTTATAAACCAAAGAAATCTATAGGGCACAGCTTGTATTCTGACTGACTGGCCAAATTCTGGAACTCCATCCAAATCCCTATCAGGTTATTACAGTCATTTGTTTAAGCCTTTACTAAAAGAATTTGTTTCCTATTCTTGGGTCCATTCCTGTACAAACACAATGCTAACATCAACATTTCTCTTTTTTCCACATGATCTCATATTCTTTAATCTAACTCTCTTATTTAATCTGTCTCAGACCAATATGTCTGATTCCCCTATTGGTCAGTATCGTGCTGTAACTCTGTACTACTTTACCACACTACTGTTTAACATACTGAACTCAATGTTTCCCTTCTTGTGTAACTCTGCATTGGTAGGCCTTTACCTTGAGACACCAATACAACCATTTTTTTCTTTTGTTTTCATACTCATTTTACATTTATCTTATATTTTTCCTTTTTCTTTCATACTTCTTTATCTTAAATGTATTTATCTTGCATATTTTCTATAGATTTGTTTGATATTTATATTCTTTTCTTAGCAATGTATATTTTATTGTGAGTGATATTGACCTACCGTTGCAATTTTATTCTGTGGAGTTTTTTTCCCCAGGTCCCCATTGAAAATGGATTATTGTCCGGTCGGACTTTCCAACTAATCAAATGTCAGTAAACAAATAACTAAATAAATAATGAAGAACAAACATCTGTCAAGTGTCAAGCTTTTTCCTTCTATTCACATTATACCTTAAATGTTTGTCTGATTGTAGTTAATTTGTCTATCTTCTCTTCTTTGAGGTACAAAAGTGGTCTATACCTTTACAGCTTCCTCCCCGTTGTTGTGTAGACATGTTGCACATTGTACCTTTCCCAATTTGTCAGTGAGATTCATCTCAAACATCTGGTCAGTTTGAAAATCCGGAAGACTACTGTCCAGGTCTCTGGAAAACTATGTGTAAAGGTGAAAGGTAGTGGCATTAATTACAGTGGATTTATTATTTAAATGTAGTCCAAAAGTGAGGAGTGCACCAGGCTGCAAATAAATCTCACCAAATCTTCCACAGACTGTCCTTTATTAAGACAAACAGGTATAAAAATAGACAGGTAAGCGCTTTTGCGTTGGTGTAACGCTTCTTCAGACCTTTAAAGATGTATGAATAATGCATCCCTTTATATACCATAGTACATTGCACCTTAATTGATTAAAGACCACAAGGTGTAATTGATGTAGTTAATGATGCTTACAAATTCAAACAAGTCTGAGTATAAATGTCTTACTAAATTCTACAAAGCTTATGAAAGCACATATAGTAAACTTGTGAAAACACACATAAATAGACTCATGAGTTAAAAACACATATGTTAAAACATATATTAAAACATATATTAAAAACATGTATATTGAATACATAATATAAATGTGTAGAATTCAGTGGTTCAAGGGTCTACTGGCTAGAAAGGGTTTGAGGGATATCTTATCATTGAGCCCATAAAATGGGCTTGTAGCCTAAGAATCCATTTGTTCTCTATCCCTTCTGTGTGGCTTTTAATGTTACCTAGCCTATTAGTTCTTGTTAAAGTCTCAAGGACCATGAATTTAAAACAATGTGAAGATCCTTTATCTAAAACATGTCGTGCTAGGGCATTTGTTGTATTCTGTTTATCAATTGCATAGATGTGTTCTCTTATTCGCTCACGTAATGTCCTATTGGTTTTACCAACATAAAAAAGTGTACATTGTTGGCATTGAGCGAGGTATATAACATCTCTAGTTTTACAACATGCATATCCCTTGAACGAATATTCACGTCCTGTGTGTGGATGTATGAATTTATCATCAACTGATAACACATCTATGCAATTGATAAACAGAATACAACAAATGCCCTAGCACGACATGTTTTAGATAAAGGATCTTCACATTGTTTTAAATTCATGGTCCTTGAGACTTTAACAAGAACTAATAGGCTAGGTAACATTAAAAGCCACACAGAAGGGATAGAGAACAAATGGATTCTTAGGCTACAAGCCCATTTTTATGGGCTCAATGATAAGATATCCCTCAAACCCTTTCTAGCCAGTAGACCCTTGAACCACTGAATTCTACACATGTATATTATGTATTCAATATACATGTTTTTAATATATGTTTTAATATATGTTTTAACATATGTGTTTTAACTCATGAGTCTATTTATGTGTGTTTTCACAAGTTTACTATATGTGCTTTCATAAGCTTTGTAGAATTTAGTAAGACATTTATACTCAGACTTGTTTGAATTTGTAAGCATCATTAACTACATCAATTACACCTTGTGGTCTTTAATCAATTAAGGTGCAATGTACTATGGTATATAAAGGGATGCATTATTCATACATCTTTAAAGGTCTGAAGAAGCGTTACACCAACGCGAAAGCGCTTACCTGTCTATTTTTATACCTGTTTGTCTTAATAAAGGACAGTCTGTGGAAGATTTGGTGAGATTTATTTGCAGCCTGGTGCACTCCTCACTTTTGGACTACATTTTGATATTTTTTCGTTTTGAGGGTGCTTTGCTTGTCAGGTAACTTTGTTTTTACCGGATTTATTATTTAATTGAAAAAAAATCATAGGACAGTGGTTTAATAGGAATAAAGCGTGGAAGCATGTCTGGTGAAATCAAAACATTTAGTGGTTCAAAGGTGTATAGTTTCATAAGAATTTTGAAAGCAATTGAGTCTCTCCTTTACACCTTGCCAGTACCCATCCTTACTCAAGTCATTCTCCTTTTCTCCGTTTGGACTAAGCTAGTCAATCCTGAGATAAATGTGTGGGTACCCACCCAATCGCCCAGGTTTCATTTGAAGGATGATAGCTTGTTGCCTGTTTAACTTGCAGGGGCAAGCTGTTCCACAGGTGGGAGAGACACTGCATGTTGAATCTGTCTGTCATCACATTTTATGTGTTTACTGGTGAAGTTTTAAGGCACCAGTTTTGTTATTTGTAGAACTATTATAATTGAGGAGATACAGGAGATCCAAAAAGATGAGGCTTAGATCTCCCCTCAAGAGTCTATAGGGTACTGAATAAAGAGACAGTGCTTCTAGCCTCTCTTGATATCTCAGGATGTTTGACTCAATGATCTTCTTAATTGGGAATCTTTGGGGTTTTTCTAGTTGTTTGATATGTCGAGTACTGTACATCCCAAAGGGGGGGGGGGTTGTGTTCAATAACTGGCCTAATCATGGCAAAATAAAAGGTTACAATGACCTCTTTAGATATGAATGATATTCCCTTGGCAATTAGCTGTGCTGAGAAGAATGATTTTCTTACTGCTGTTTTCACATGATGATCAGAAGAGAGTTAAGTGTCAACCCATGTTCCATGTTCCGTAACTACATTTTCATTTTGCATTGGAGTATTGTCTATACTATATCCTAAGGGCAAGGACTGTTTACCATATATGATGATATTGCAGTTTTTTGCATTTAGTTTTAGACTATTTTCAGAACACTGGGTATTTATGAGTGTGAGTTCATGCTGATAGATTTGAGTATCAGAGAGGGACTTGACAATAACTCCCAGTATGCAGTCATCCACAAACTTAGTTATCCAGAGGTCCTAATTCCTGAGCTGTAGATTGGAAATGTGAATGCCATAAAAGGAGACATTCTAGCACTGAGCAATGTGGTCTTCACTGATGGATTCATGTCATTAGATTGATAATACTTTTGCTGAATGCACTTTCAGCAAAAAACACTCTCACCAAAATTCGGAGCAAACTTCTTTTGCAGGTTCCCTACTGCACTCCACCCCACTCGAACTTTAAATTACCTAATCCATGGTTGTACAACAGTGGGGAAGAGAGAATTCTCCACTGCCGATGAATGTGTTTTTGGCTAAATATTGTACTGAAACTGCATTCAGCAAAAGTCACTTTGACACAATGGCGTGTTCCCTCCACTGGTTATCTTAATACATACTGATGAGACTCCTTACATTCATACTGTATAGTTTCTGACTTTTAGGCAGTGGATTATCCATCTTACCACACAGCAATTTATTTTTAAAGCATTTAGCTTGCTTATAATGCCTGCATGATGTGTAGTGTTGATTGCTTTGGCCAGGCCAAGATACACAGTATGAATATCACAGCCACTGTCAACAGCCTTTGTAAACCTCTCAAAAGAGTTAGTCAGATTCATTAGGCAGGATCTTCCATTTTAGAAAGCCAGATTTCTCAGGATCAAGACTAATAAGATCGTTGATATTGTAGTTTATGAGACTGGCTAAAACACATTCCATTGCTCTGCAGATAACAGTCATCAGGCTGAAGAGTCAGTTGTTATTCCTAGCTTAGGTTGAACAAGTTGAGGAGTAGCCCTGTTTTGGCATGCTTAGTTCCTTTTATTAATCATCCAATTACATTGTCAGACCCCATGGAAGAAGTATTTTTCATCTTAGGTAGTACCTTCACAGCACAGTAGTTAGCACTGAATTTATTTCATAGTGTATTGGCAGTATGTGTTGGACCTTAATGAGAGTTGTCATTTTTTAATGAGTTCAGAGCAATGTTGGATGTGTTTCTTAGTTTCTTAACTTAGTAAAGAAGGATTTACAAATGCCCTTAGCTTCAGATGCTCACCCAAATTAATAGGTTGCTTTAGTAAACTAATAGTATTTTTATAAGAGCTTAATGCTTTTGACACAGTCCTTGATATGAAGAGTTTATGATCCGCAGTATACATTAAATAGCTTTTTCTGTTTGTTGTAAAGTTTATTTATTTTGGTGGACCACCAGGATGGTTTGTTTTGGAATTTCCCATTATAATGTGCCCTGGTTGGGGCTGCCAGCTGTAAGGATTTATCTTGTATCTACTGTGTCACCATTGGGGCTGATGTTACTATAAGTGAATTTTGAAACATCATCATAGAACTGGAATGGGTTAGTACTTTGGAATTGTTGATTGAACTCAGAGATGATTGATGAAATGGCTTTATGGATTTTGAAGGTGAATGTTACAAGTATATGGACTTGACTTAACTGAGGAATAAGCGACTAGGGGAATAGTGCATGAAGTGGCTTTATTTGTAAAGACCAGATCAGGAATATTATTTTCTTCTACTGGGTTTTTTAACTATCTGCTCCACAGAGTTTTTGATTATTAAATCTAAAACTTTCCAGGCATGTCCTACATTGGAGATACAAGTACTCCTTTTTATTAAGGGGCAGTTTCAGTCTCCCAATATAATGAAATTCTCATTAATAAGAAGTTCATGAAGTATATTTATGAATGAAGATAAAAGGCCATAAGTTGATGTGTTAAGGGTTATCTGGAGTTCTGTGAGTTCAGTTTGTGGAATCTGCCTGGACGTGATTTGGTCTCTGACAAGTATAGATATGCCACTACAGTTGCCATCAGACCTGAAGGCATGATAGGCACAAAACTCTGCTACAGAGTGGGTGGTCTCTTTACATTTAAACTAAGCCTTAGTAATTACACAAAACATAGCTGTGTTCCAAATGCAGGAGAGCCTTAAGATTGGGCAGTTTGTTGTTAAAACTGCTGGCATTGATAAAAGCCATCTCAATTTGATACAGTTTTGTGCTTAATATCTTTATGTTGGAATGTCCATTAGTTGGACTCTGCCTAAAAAAGCAGTATGGGGACAGTAGGGGCCTTAACTAGTATGTTTATGCCTTGGAATGAAAGGTGTAGGCCATCCATTGCAAAGCAAGTTGGATTGTTGAGCATCTCACCCTATGCATACTGGACCTCCCTGGAATGACACTAGTTCTTTAACTAATTGTTAAAGTCAATTATCTTTTCTTTGTAGTCAGATATCAGTCTTGAGAAGGAAGGACTGAGGAATGCTGTCTTTCCAACATTTGTGATATACATGGAGATTTCTGACTTTTCTCTCATTGCATGTCCCACAGAGTTTTACACCCCAAGTTATTCATTCCCACATGAACCACCACCAGGTTATAGTCATATTTGTCAGGATAAAAGGTTTTAAGAATCTCTTGTGATATCAGAGATCCTGGTACCCCAAAAGACAAATGACAGTTAGCCTATCTTTTCTAGCTTTATGAGTGGATCAGTGTGCCTAGAGACAGAATCAGCTATCCTTAAGACATTTTTGTAGTACAGTGGTTTGGAGTAATAGATCTGAAGTGAGTTACCTCTTGGCATCTTACTGCTGTAGGCATACATGAAGGAAATGCGGTGTTGGATTTTTTATAGAGATCTGTTCTTCTTACTTTTAGAAGGCTTTGGTAAAGATTTTTTACAGCCGCCATATAAGACATTTCAATATGATTATGTTTGTATTGTGGTGGAGCTGTGTGATGTTCACAGACAATGTTTTTTGGCAGGAGAGAAGCTTCCAGCTTAAATATTTGCACCCCTCATATACAGAATTATTATGGTGAGTATGAGTCTGTTGACTTTGAGTTTATCTGTGAGCACAATGCAGTTTCCATATTGCCTGAACATACTCAGAGCTATGAGGCTGGTAACACTACACTATTAGTAAGAGTAAGATGTAAGGTAGAATAGATTTGTGGAGGGTCAAGTCAAGAGGTGCTCCATGCAAACCAAGGCTGTTTACTGATTAAGACAGCAGCTGCAAATGTATAAGCAGTGAAGTGCAACTGTGGACTTCTGGGATGACTATACAGTAATCCAAGAGCAGACTGGTGCATTGTGCACCTGTGGGCATCTTTGGGCTCTTGTAAGTTCTGTTGTTAACAGGTGGCTTTACAATGCCTTGGAGCAGGCAGTCATAACAGCACAGAGATATTTCAAGTTGTCTGTATCTATACATTGCATGTTACTACTGTGCAAAAGAAAGTAATTTATAGCAGCACATAAAATGACTGGAAAAGCAAAAGGTAACACACACTGGCCATTAGCAAACAACAATCTTATAAGATTCTAAAGCAGGGAACTTCAAGTGGCATGATTCCTATTTCTCTCACTAGAGTAAAAACAACAAATGATTTCATAGCAAGATTACTTAAAAGCATGAAAAGTGAACAAGTTAACACAGTTGACTTAGTAAAATAGCACACAATAGGTTGTGTAGGGGATAGAAGTGCAGTTAAATCTGGTAGATTTTTTAAACATCTTTATTAAATTATAACTTAAGACATAAGCAAACATAACATTAACAAGAAGGAAAATAAACAATTTTGATATTTTTTCCATTTAAATAAAATATACTTCACATATATTCTCTTTGCTACTATCATCAGTCCAACTTTACAAAAAATGATGAATTCCTGCCTTTCCTTAAACCTCATTCCTCCTCCTCCTGAACACTATTATGCAAGTATTGTCCATATATTTCCATTTATTCTATGTAATTTGCTCCTTCTCTTTTCTAAAGATTGTTCTTCCAGTTCTTTTATCTCTTTTATAATATTCAGTACCTCAAATGCAGTTGGTATAGACTCTGATTTCCATTTTCTATTAATTGCCTTTTTCATAGCCAGCAAAATTAAACTTAATAAGGCCTTACTATTTCTAGGCAGTTTAGATCCTGTACCCAGCTCATAAGAATCATTTCCTTACTTGCAGCCATTTATTTACCCAAAATTTCTGATAAGGATTTTTTTTAAATCTGCCAAATTATTACACTCCCAAAACACACATCACAACTCCAGCATTTGCTATGTATCTGAGGAGAAATTCTTTGAAGTCTGCTTGGCATATAAAAATACCTAAGCAAACACTTACAAGCAAAAATCCTAAACCTTCTGGACTTGGTTGCCTACTTGGGAGCCATGCATATGTCTTCTCATTGTTTTCTTGTAAATTGCTTTTCCAGTCTGTCTTCCCAATTTTTTCTAATCTCATCTGATTATTTTTTATCTTGCAATACTTTATATACCTTACTAATTATTCCTTTTGTAATAGCTGCTTCTCTTCTAGATTCAACTAAAAACTCTACCAAAGCAGGTATTTCCTTTAAAATTCCCCTATCCCATTCTCATTGCTTATACTCTGAGATCAAGCCCTGGTAGAGAAGGCAGTCTTTAACCTTTTTTTGGCCTCAGCCCACTCTGCTACCTTTCCTGCATGGGTTATTTGCTCCCAGTATCATGGTTCCTTTGCCAGGTTTCTCCAATAAATTCCAGCCCCATCTTGCCTGTTTTCTGTACCCCTAATTGCATTTATCCATATTGGGAAAATCTCCCTTAACCATTCTCATATTGTCTTAGTTCTTAGAATATATTCTGCTACTTTATTAACATAATAATATTCTGTGTAGTTGTTTTTATTTTCCTTAAGGATCTTCTTCCAAAATCCCACTCTCTCTCTCTCTCTCTCTCTCTCTCTCTCTCTCTTGCTGTCTCTCTATTTCTTTAACTTCCCCCTTGCTTCCTCATCATCCCTTTCAATATTTAATTATAACCTTCTGCTTGTGTTATGTGTATGAGCCTTAACTGTGTAGCTCTAAAATAACCATTCAAATCAGATAAACCTAAGCCACCACATTCTATTGGAAGGATCACTGTATCCTGCTTAACTCTTGCCTTCCTGCCCTCCCCAGATAAATTCCTTGAATTTTTTATTAATTATTGTCCACAACTTCTCCTTGGGTTGATAAAAGTATGCCTCACCCATGTAGAAGACTAAAGGGGATAAAAACATTTTCACTGCTTATATCTTACTATCCCTATCTATAAATAAGAGTTTCCATTGTCTTAATGTTTGTTTAGTCTCTTCCCACATATCCTTAGCTGTCATAACAGAAGCCTTTTAAGCCATACTCCTAAGTACTTCATTTTATCATGTCCACATAAACATTGGTATTGCTGAACCAATTTTTGGGTGGGTACATAATTTACGCTTATAGCCTTTGTTTTATCTTCATTAATTTTATATCCCGAAAAGAACTGAAACAGTCTCAAAATGTTCCACAACACTGCGATGTCCTTCTCTGGATATATCAGGTACAAAATAATATCATCTGCAAATAAAGCCAACTTTTCTTGATTACCATATCAATTACATCCTTGTATTTCTGAGTCCTTTATTTTCTTTGCCAGTGGCTCTAAATATAAAGCAAATAACAAAGGGGAAAGAACACACTCCTGCATCATTACTTTATTCAAACACAGCTTATCTGAGAGGAACCCTCCCACTTTAATTCTTGTCTCTGATCCTGCATATATCCTTCTAGTCAATCATATTATTGTATCAGGGAATGCAAATGCTTCCAATGGCCTACTCATAAAATCCAAGCTTACTCTGTGGAGTACTTTCCCTGCATCATGGGCCACCAACAATGGTGGTATTTCCTCACAATCTGAATCCCTCTGGATCATCATTGTTCTATTAATGTTGCCAAATGTTTGCCTCCAATCCACAAAACCACACTGATCCATATCTGTCAATTTTGGCAACAACTTTGTCATTCTTATAGCTAATATAGGCATAAACACTGGGGATTAAAAATTGAAATTTGTCTATATGAAGCTGAGTCTGAAGGGTCTTTGTCATCTTTAGGTAACACAGCCACCACAGCTTTCTTCCAAGATACTGGTGCTCCCCCTCCTTTTAAAATAATCTTCTTAATCTTTATCACTTTCTTCTCTCCTGATTTCCAGAATTCCACATGAATACAATCTGTTCCGGAAGACTTTTCTGAAGATTCGTTATACATCACTGTTTTTATCTCATCACCTCCTATCTTAACTGTTAGTTGTTTTGCCTCATCTATCCCTAACCTTAGCATAATTATGTCTTCCATAAATATTTCTATTTGTACCCTTTCTTAATTTCCATATTTCTTTGCTTTATACAAATTTTCATTACATTTTCAGAATAACTCTATAACCTCTATAGGATCTATGGTTATTTTTTCTGTTATAGATTCCGTAAGTTTGGAGATACCTTTTCAGTGGTCTGTTGCCTGAGTCATTGGGCTTGAAGTTTTTGTTCTCTGGAGTTGTTATCAAAAATAGCTGCTTAACTGCAGTCTTTATAAACATATGTATATTATGCAAATACTCATATATTTTCTCTTTAGTACTCTGAATTTGCTCCACTTCGTGTTCTGTGAAATTCCCTTATTCTACAAGTTTAAGCTTTGTCATTCTGTCTAAGTAATTTCTATTACTTCCTAACTGTATCTCTTTCCCTTTTATTTTGACTTTATTTTAAACTCCATTTTCTTTTATCCTGGTCACTACCAATAACTTCTGAAGTTATTTCAATCTTCCCTAATAACTCTTGAATAATTTCTACTACACATTCCTTAAGTTCCTCTCATTATAACAAGTAGGTGAGAAAGTGCCAGTATCTTATTTGTACTTCATTACCCACATTTTTATCTCAGTTTTTATTTGCACATGATCAAAAATAGTTATTAAATGTGTGACAAAGCTTTCAATTAAATGCACATATTCCTGTGAAATACAATTTCTATCTAATCTAGCCCAGTTATTGTACCTATTGTACCATATAAATTCTGAATGAGTTCCAACTACTGAATTCACATCTTCTGTACCAAGTATTTTCATAAATTTCTTCAGGAATCTACCCTCTTTTGTTATATTGTACTTTCTAGGTCCCCCTGACCCATTGCAAACCAGATTCCAACCTCCACCCATACCTCTCAACCTCTTAGAGCAAGAAATCTGGACAAAGCCATAAATAATAGGGGGACAAAGGTCCAAAAATAGGGGCAATTTTGAAATATTGCTCTTATAAACTTAGAAAGTTTACAGAATAACAGGTTATGCATTAGTATGAATTTTTTGTAGGGTATGAAGTCTGAAACTTAAAAGTCTCTCATTATGTTCTTGCTTCAACCCTGAATGATTTGTTAATGATCTGCCAGAAAAATACAATTTTATTTGAAACAGACCAAAATGTGAGGCAAAAATCTGGGCTTTCTGCAAAAATCTAGACAGTTGAGAGGTATGCCTCCACCTATAAATAATATTCCCATTAAATCTGGAAAATGTACTCAAAATTATGAGCTCACAGCTGGGTGTATAGGAACTTGTAGCAAATGAGCACAAAGCTGTGCAAGCACAGGCAAGTTAAAGCAATACAACAAATCACTGGAAAGGCTCAAAATAGTACACTTGCTAATAGCAAACAACGCTCATAAAGATTCTGCAGCAACCACAGGCATAAAAAAGGCCTGGTCCCCTCTCTTCTCACTAGAGTAAAATCAGCAAACAATTTATTTTTAAAATTACTTAAAAGTTCAAAAAATCATACAGCTAGCACACCATACTCTCAGTACAGTAGTAAAAATCACTTATCCCAGATGTTATAGTGCAAATTTAATAGATTAGGTCAAAATCAAGAACTTTCAATTTAGGGTGTAGCAGCTCATAGCAACTGGTGAAAAACTAAAATGTGAGTTTTAATGACAAACTACAAAAAAAAAAAAATTAGACCTCCAAATGCTGGTGATAATGCTCTTATCAAATGACAGTGGCAGTGGTCCTCTTCAGCTTTTTTTGTTTGGCCAACACCTTCATTTATTTTTCTGACAACATGTATTATTCAGTTATAGAAGTTGTCATGATGACTGTAATAAAACAGAGATAAATGTAATGTTCTCACTCACCTTCATGTTCTTAAGTCTATGCCTGTTTCTTGGAGCTATTGTGCACATTCTCTTCAGCTATAAGTTAATTGGAATAATTTTGTCCCATTTAATTCCCTGAGCTTTGTCCTTTTTGGAGCCCAAGTGTAGAATATGTTATCTATTCATTATTTTATTCAGGTAACTGACATCTTATATAAATAAGATCCTATCTAAATATTAATCTTATTACATTGTGTTTTATATGCCTGGGGTCATTGTTGTACTTTTTATTTATTTAATTATGGTCATTTGTGGAGGCAGCATTTTTCTCAATATTTATTTTGTTTGCTTATTATTTATTGTCACATCTAATGTATATTCTTTTTTGTAACCATTTGAAATGACAGAACCTGTTAGAGTGAGTGCCAAAACCCAATCACTGAATGGCTGAAAGATCAGACTTGAATATACTAAGCTTTTTTTTTTTTTTTTTTTTTTTTTTGTGGGGGTGGATTTTTCGCAGTTGGCATTTTGAGTGACAAAATTTCAGTAGAGAGCCTTTCTTTTCTCATTTTACTTAATTTGGTTGTAAACATTTGCACTTCCATAAGGTCTTCTTTTCTACTTTTACTGCTTATTTTAATTCACCTTCCCAGGTTGGCTTTTCTGACCTGTAGGCATTTGCATATTTTACATAAACAAAGAGCTTATTCCAAGATAAGGCCTTTGTGACTACTTTTGGGTGCTTGCCTTTGGTGGGCATAGAAACCTTTTATCTCTGCCCTTGACTGAACTGGCTTGTTGAGGTTTAACTGTATTTCTTCTAAGCTGTACCCAGAATTCCAATTTGTCATCTTAGGCAGACTATTGGGGTATATATCAATTAATCCCATATATGGTGATGTATACAAGTGTGGGGTCTATCTGCAACAAGCCTGACATAATGTTTACATACCGGCCTAACATTCATAATGATGACATGGGGATTAATTACTTTGGTCCTCACTAGGTGTCAGCAGTGCTACCTAGAGTCTCTATTGTTCAGTGCCCTATGTAGAACAACATCAGGTGAGTGGCAGCTATCTTTTTTAAGACTAAGCTTTAGTTTGCCATTCAGAGCATCAGTTGATTTTTTGCACATATCCTGAATGCAGAAACAAACTATTAAGTTTCTTCTCATTTACCATTCAGTCTGTTGCATGAAGACTTTCCTACATGAGTTCACTGAATTTTGTATTGAGTCTATTCTAAGTCATCAAAACATGTGTGACTTTATCATGTAGACTGATGAGTTGCCATTGGATATCAGTAAATAACTTCTTTATATTATCATAAACACCCATGATATGCAGGGAAAAAAACTGAACTACGTACCTATGAGGAGATTTTGATTTGATCAGGTGATCGTCTCTCACTATATAAGACATGCTCTTGACTTTTTTAAAACCAGATGCATCTTTATTCAATTATCTTATGAGATAGACAGTCATACAATTATATAAATTAAAACAAACCATACTGACATAATCTTAGTTGGAAGCATAATACATCACAAACCATACTGGCATCAATAGATCACTCATAATCTACCCAATTATTGTCAGTCAAACATTACATAGCTCATTCATATCCTGCCTTCTTTTAAACCTCATTCTTCCCCTGTATGTGTTGTTCACACAGTTCCCATTTTCTCTATGTAATTTGCACTTACCCTTTTCCAAAGATCCCACTTCCAGTTGTTTTATCTCTGTTATTGTATTTACTACTTCTAGCACAGTTGGTTTAGACTTTCATTTCCATTTTCTAGTAATTGCTTTTTTGGCAGCAGTCCTAATTAGACTCAGCAAGGCATTACTACATCTAGACAATTCTGATTCTGTATCATAGCTAAGAAAAATAGTTTCCCTAGATACACAACTTTACTCACTCAGTGTCTATGATAGAGTAGTCTGCAGGAAATTTTTAAAGTCTGCCAACTCATTACACTGCCTGAAATATGTTCCTAATTACCTCTTTCTTGTCCATCAAACCTCCAACATTTGCTGTCTACCTGAGGAAAAATGCTCTGGAGTCTGCTTGGGGGTATAAAAATATCTATATAAACATTTTCAAGCAAAATTCCTAAATCTTCTAGATTTTGTTGCCTATCTGGGAGATGTACATATATTCCCCATTGTTTCTTTGTGAATGACTTATCCAGTCTCTCTTCCCAATCTTTTCTAACCTTCCTTGATTTATTCTTATAGTTATCATGCAATATTTTATATGCTGTACTAATTATTCCTTTTTTAATAGCAACATATGTTCTAGATTCTACTAAAAATTCTACCGGTGCTGGTCTTTCATTTAGGACCCCCCCCCCCATTTCTTTCTCATTGCCTATACTTTGATATCAATCCTTGATAGTGAAGGTAATCTGTAGCCTGTAGTCCAAGTAAATTCTTAGCCTCTTCCCATTCTATTACTTTTCCCTCTCTAATTATTTGCTTCCAATACCTTAGTTATTTTGCCAATTTTCTCCAGTAAATTCCAGCCCCCTCTTGCCTATTGTCTGTATCCCTAATGGTAGTCATCTCTATCGGCAGAATCTCCTTTTTTCATTCCCATTTTGGCTTAGTTCTTAGAGTACTTTCTGCTACTTTATGAATATAATATTCTGTATGATTATTGTTATTCTTCTTAAAGATTTGTATCCAAAATCCCAGTCTATCCTTGTTTCTTGAGTTCCCCCCTTGTTTTATTATCATCTGATAGATCTTTGAATTATAGGTTTCTGCCTGCGCTATGTATAGGAGCCTTAACTATATAGCTGTGAACTACCTCTTCAAACTGGGCAATCCCAATCCTCCTTGTTCTATTGGAAGAATTAGCTTATCCTCTTTACTCTTGCTGTTTTTCCCTCCCAAATAAAATCCTTCATCTCTTTATTATTTGCTATCCACAACTTCTTCTCTGATTGATAAAACTGTGTCTGACCTGTGTATAACACTAAAGGGACTAAAAACATTTTAACTGCTTGTATCTTAGTATCCATATCCATATATCAGAGCTTCCAGTTTCTCAGTTTGTTTAGTATCTTCCCACATATCATTAGCTGCCACATCAGAATAATTTTAATCCATACACCTAAGTACTTAATTTTATCATGTCCCCATAAATGTGGATATTGCAGAACCAATTTGTGTGTGGGCACATAACTTACAACTATTGCCTTTGTTTTAGCTTCATTAATTTTGTATCCTGAAAAAATATGAAATTGTCTCAGAATGTTCCACAACACTGAATTGTCCTTTTCTAGAAGTATAAAATTACATCATCTGCAAATAGAACCACATTTTCTTGACTACTATACCAATTATATTCTTGAATTTCTGAAAAGCTTATTTTCTTTGCCAATGGTTCTAAATGTAATGCAAATAACAAAGGGGAAAGAGGACACCCCTGCCTTGTTCCTCTGCTCAAGTAGAAATTATCAGAAATTATCAGAGAGGAACCCACCCACTTTAATCTTCATCTCCTATCCCTCATATATCCTCCTAATCAACATTATAATTTAGTCAGATAATGCAAATGCTTCCATTGCCCTGTTCCTAAAGTCCTAGCTTACTCTGTCAAATGCTTTCTCTGCTTCAAAACTCACCAACAACAGTGGTATTTTCTTACATTCTGCTTCCTTTTGGATCATAAATGTTCTGTTAATGTCAAATGTTTGCCTCCTCACCACAAATCTTCATTGATCCATGTCTATCAATTTTGGCATCACTTTTGCCATTCTTTTAGCCATTATAGCTTAAAACACTTTATAATCATGGTTTAATATTGAAATGGGCTGGATCTGATGGATCTTTACCCTATTTAGGTATGAAAGCTACCACCACCTTCTTCCAGGATGTTGGTGCTTCTCTTCTTCTTAAAATGCTGTTAAACAAAACCTGCCAGATTTTTATCAGTTTTTTTCCCTCCTAGCTTCCAAACTTCCACAGGAATACCATCTATTCCTGGAGACTTTCGTGCGGATTGATTATACATCATTATTTATTTATTTTATGTAAATTTGTTGACCGGGAGTGTCCGACTGGACGTAGGTCCATTTTCAGCAGAGGCCCGGGGAGAAAAGCTACACAGTTAAAATAAACAGACAGTAATCAACCATTATTTTTATCTTAACTCCTCCTATCCTAGTTGTTTGTAATTGAGCCTCATCTGCCTCTAACCTTAGTATATTTAATTCTGCCATAAACATTTCCATTTGTACATTTTCTTTAATTCCATATTTCTCTGCTTTATGGAGACTTTCACAGAATTTCCAAAATATTTCTAGTATCTCTACAGGATTTTCTTTAATCTTCCTTGTTATAGGCCCCCTAAGTTGGTGACAGCCCTTTCTACTTTCTGTTGTCTAAGTTGTTGTGCTAAACATGTTTGTGCTTTAGAGTTATTATCAAACAGCAACCTTTCTAAATGCATGCATGTCATTGAGCTGATCCCTTACTTGCTGTTTAGCATTCTGCATTTGCTCCTGTTCTTGTTCTGTGAGATTCCTCCTGTTCTGCAATACTCTAGCATTGCTCAGTCCCTCTAAATAATTATTGTTTCTTGTTAATCATATCTCCCTTTCTTTTATTTTCACCCTATTTTGAACTCATTTAATATGATCCCACTCCCTAGCTATATTTTCATAATACATTTCTATCATGTATAATATCTCCTGAATAATTTCCACTACCCATTCCTTAAATTCTTCTCTTTTCAACAGATAGGTGGGAAAGCACCAATGTCTAATTTTTATTTCTATTTCCCTGTGTTTTTATTTTAGGTATTATTGGCACATAATCTGAAATAGTGTTTGGGTACATATCAAGACTTTCAATTAAATGTACATGTTCCTGTGAAATGGAAATTCTGTCTAGCCTCATCTAGTTTTTGTATCTTAGGGAAAATATGCAAATTCACTCTAAGGTCTTAGTGCTGAATTCTCATCTTCCAAACTAAATATTTTCACAAATCTCTTCAAAAATCTACCCTCCTTTGTTATATTTCCCTTGTGGGCCTTCCAGACACATCTGCACTGCAAATCAAATTCCAGTCCCCACCTATAAGTAATATTCCTTGCTAAAAGCTGATTATTTCTCCCAGAATGTTCTCAAGCTCCATTACAGCAGTTTTAGGTGGAATGTAAATTGCAAATCTACAATTATTCTTGCAATTAATTTAAGTGCTATTTTTCTTTATTCCAGATGTTCCACTGAATAACCTTCCTGAAACCCTTTCTTTATCAAATTCACTTGTTCATTTCTTTTCAAGTGTGTCTCCTGTAGCATAGCTATTTGTACTCTATATTTTTAATATAGTTCACTTTTCTTTCTTTTTTGTATTTATCTGTGAGACCATTGACATTTAAAGTCATTAAAGAAAACATTGTGTTAAAATGTTGTTACTCCCACCTTTTATGTTTAACAGCTTTTTTGTTAAGTGTCTACTTCCAGCTTTTGTGTTAGATGCATACACTGTTTGGCAAGTTGATCCTTTGTGTTTTAAAAAATGTTTTTAAAAAATGTTTTTATCTGTATGTATATGTAAAAGTACAAGGAGTTTTTAAATGAAGATGGGCTCTTAATTAAAAGTCTATTAACAGGGTGGGGTTACAAGTATTTAAACTAACCTTTGCTTGCCATTAACTGTTTTGTCTGAAGAAGGTCGGATATTAAGCCTTCCGAAAGTTCTTGTATAATAAAAGTGCTCACATTACGTTTTTTACAGTCATCTTGCTTGTTTATTGGATTATTGGATCAAAACCTGCAGACAGCTTCCTTCGGGGTTTGCGTCTTCACAAGTTTGTTTGGCAGTTTTAGTTTAAGGTTGATCCTTTATACAGTTGCTTCTTGTCATATCCATTTGAGTCTATATCACATCTAACAAAACTTTTTGTTTTATTGAAAGCCCTCAAACAAAAAAAAAAACAAAACAAACACACCCCAATATTTCTCTAAAACCTGTTAACTTAATACTAACACACAAAACTATGTACATCTTCAGTTATTGAATTGTTACCCTCCTAACAGAAGTAAATGTCCCAAACTGACAACCGCACTCACAAACTTGAGTTAACCTAAAAGAAAGGTCATCCATGTTAAGATGCATGGTACAGCCTATGCTTGTACTAAGTGCTGTCTGGTTTTGTCTTATCTTTATAGCTCTCCCAGATGGGAAACACTTGAATGCTTTCCGAAAACATTATCTCTTAGCCATTTCTCTTTATCAGACTGTCCCCATGGAGACACAAGGACCAGATACAGAGTTGCTACTAAGTATACATTTATTTGCTAGAAATAAAATCTTTGTAATATGCACTGTTCTTTTTTATTTACTTGCTTTCTTTTAAAACGTATTACTAGATTAAGCTAAGAGCCTTAATACAACCATTCCTCTATGCAAGAATGAGAAAAAGTGTATCATTTTTTCTTTTATCATGTTCTTTTGACCAGATTTTTCTTCTTTTTTACACTGCAATGCCTATATTTATTAAAAGTAAACAAGGAGAAAGAAAGAAGGGAGGAAAAAAACAGGAACACATATTTGCATTAGTATCCCCATTACACTTTAAAAATAATTGAAATAAAAACGTTGCTTTATAGCATGCAAAGAAAATCATGCACTATATAAATATTAGTATTAAGAAAAAATGTTTTATTTACAGTTAACTTTCTCCCTCCTCTTCCCCTCTTCTAAGTATCTTTCCAAACATTAATGACATGATGTAAAGCATATGATTTAGAGTCCCATACAAGTTTAACAAAGTTGAAAAAGTCCAATATTTCCAGATTTTCTTATTCTGTCATGTTTCACAAATAATCATTGCTTTGTAATCCCACATTTGTCAATTTCAAAGTTACTGGTTTTATTCCTGTTCATCTCCATCTCTCAAATCCTGTCTCTGCTTCATTTCCAGCATACTCTCGATTCTTTTAGTCAACTCTTGTGTTTTTTTCCTTCTCAAGCATTTCCTGTTAAAACATTGGAAAAAGGTTCACTAGCACAGTGTCTCTGCAGTCTTTATTACCAGAAGAACAAGAAGCAGAATCTCCTTCTGTTTCATAGCTCACTTTTTGCTGGACAAACTTTTGTATCTTCTCCTCAGCATGTATTGTATCAAAAATGATTTTATTCCTCCAGGAAAGAATATTTTGAAGATAGCTGGGTATAGCAGTTTGAATCTCATGCCTGCTTCCTGACATTCTCTGAATAGTAGAATAAATTTGCTCCTCTTCTGCCATGTATATTGTGAGTAATCATTCTCCAAAAACCCTCTGCTGTCCTTCTGCCACAGTTTTGTCAGAGTCAATTTCAGCTGGTAGGATTGCATTGTCCTTCGGCCACAGATTTGTCAGAGTCAACTTCTTCTGCTGGTAGGATTGCATCTTTACTATAAAAGGTCTTTCTGATAGCCAGGTTTGGAGCATACACATAATGTGCCCTTTCAATTAACAACTCCTGCTGTTGGATACCAGTCCAGTTGCTTATTTGTGCTTTCATAAAATTAATACAGTCTGTTCCTTTGAGCTTCTCTGGTACAGCAGAAAATCTCAGCTTTTCCCTGTGTGTTCTGTCCTCTAATTCTATTATTTTTCGAAACATCTATTCTTGAGCAGTCTCATATTCAACCAGCCTTTTCTTCATTTCATCCTCTGATGTTTGCAGTTTTATCACATCTTTTAAATATCTGTTTAAAGCTTCTTCCATTTTTTCTAGCCTTTTGTTATTTGGGTTGATATACTTCAGCGTGTTTTGTTTATTTTAATCATGTCTGTGTGCAATTGTCTTTTACTTTCCTCTAAAGTTACTGGAAGTCATGTCTAGAGCTTGCACTGCTTTTTGCTGAACAGCTGCAGTGCTCTTCCCAGTCAATGTTTTTCCTCACCTTTTGTGGCTGATTTTCTTTCAGTTCCTCTGTATTTTTTTTCTTTTACTGGCATCCAGGCAGTGCACATATTAGCCAGTTACTGAAATTTACCCAGAAATATACGTCCACTGTCTTTCTCTGCTGAGTTTATGTTTTCACACTGGGATAGTTAGAATTAAGCTGTTACTCAATATGCAGCTGTCTTGTAAGTCTCAACATGCTCTTGACTTGGTATTCCAACTGAATTTGATGATCTCCAAGTTGGTGATGGAGCCATTCTCAAAGAATGAACATTTGGTATGCTGTGTTTAGGTTTGGAACAAATCCCCAAGATCGTGAGCCAATGGACTGACTTAATCTTTTAAAAGTTTCATTTGATTTGTTTTCATTGACTCTTTTCTAGCTTTATCTGGAAAACACTATAGACAGTTCAGATAAATCAGCATTGGCTGTAATAGGTCAGTGTCCTCTGCTGTTGACTTGTTAGTTCAGTTTTGTATATCTTTTCGTCATAATTTGAAATTGAGGTGTTCGTGGCAAAGTCTGGATTGTCATTGGAGATGCAGTCTCTGGAGTGACAGACTTGAACTAGATGATCATTATGATCATTAACAGTCTGTGGTCTCTCATAAGAGGGCAGAATTTCAATCCAGAGAGCTAAGCAGTGGACAGCTGATTTGATCTCATTTTTCAGCTGTAGATAGGATTGCAGCCTGGCCTGTTTCCCATCTGAAAGGCTTTTACAGCTCCATTCTTCCCTAATGACATTGCCACCATTAGCATTAGTCTGCCCCCTTCAGTCTCCATATAATTAGCCATGACTGCACTTGATTTTATATGACTGATTATGATACACTCTTGTCTAAGTTTTCAGAAAAGTACCTTAGAAGTTATGGACTGGATTCCTGTCCCTCAGGGTTGGATTGTTGTGAGCCTGGATGTTGTAGATGGATTTTAAATACCTCTTGGAGAGTGGAGTCACATGAAACCTGATTATGAGCTGTGTATTGTGCATTTAAGCTCTCTCTTCAAAGTCTGATTAAAAGGAGAGGGCTGTTGTGTCATTGCTATGCAGCTGGTATAAAACTGTACATCTATTTTCCTCAGAAGCATTTGGAGAATGTATGTTTCTTTACTGATGATTTGAAGACCATTCACCATTGCCTTTGTTGTTAAGTAGTTGAAACTCAACAAATCCTGGACTAAAACATTGGTTGTGCATGCAAATTTGGGAGAATTCTTTGCTTTCCCACTTTTTTTTCTTTCTTTCTTTCTTTCTTTCTTTCTTTCTTTCTTTCTTTCTTTCTTCTTTCTTTTTCTTGGTGGCAGCAAGTTACAGTGTCTAGCTATGATTCATAGTTTTGGTATTATACTCAATGATCTGCTGATGTTTAAGAGCCTTGTGTCTGCTGTGTTGAAGTCATCCTTTTCTCATTTGAGGTATATCACAAGAACTCAGCACTTTATATGTCCTGTAGATTTCTATCATATTATTCATGCATGATCTCCTTTCACATGACCTGTTGTAGTGCCTTAGGCTTCCCAACACTGAGAGTAACTGGCTATAGCTTATACAGCACTCCATAGCCTGGTTACTTTCTGGTGCACACGAATACCAACACATTAAATGATATCGAGGTCCTACTGGCTCCCTGATTGATTTCATATTGTTTTTAAATTTTAGTGTTGGCCTTTCTTTCCCTAAAAGAGCTCGGCCAGAGTTATATATTTTCTGCTGACCATTGGATATTGTACTTAGCCATTTTGGGGCTGCAACTACTTACTTGGATATAACTTGAAACCCCTGGAGTTTAGTCATTTGCGTATCCCCAATTCCTTCAATGTGGTAAGAGTGGATGTGGGAATATTCTTTGACAGTGTGTTTTAAGAGCTCCTTGAACACTAGTTGGTCAGTGTTTGTCCTTGCAATAAGCTATTTTAACTTGTTTTCTGTTTGTGTTTTAGTTTTGTTATTTTTCTGTAGCTTCATAGCAATTAAGCATTCTAATGAATTGAGGTTGCAGCTAAAAAGTAGTACTTCCATGAAAAATGCGTAATTTAAGATCCGGTTATGGAAGTTACACACACCTACTGAATTGTGTAGACTTTTTCCACAGATTATACAAACCAAACAATGATGCAGACTTCAGCAAATGTAATATAAAATGGAGTAAGATACAAAATGTCATGCAGCTGGATTCAAAGGATTATCTATTCTGTAGTAATTATACCCTTTCCTGCTCTACACAAGACAGGGACCAAAGTAGTTGAGTGCCTACTTTGGGCTACGGAATGGTGATACAGCAGTCTGGGGCCTTCCAAGAGATGTACACTGAAGGAGACAACACTCCAGCAATACTGCCAACTCTGTGAAACAACTGACAGGCTCATTAATTCCATAAGTGAAATGGCATTAAGTTAGGCTCATACTTCTTTTCATTTCACAAGCATATGAAAATTATGGTGTAATAAAATATACTGCTTTACAATCAAAGAAATCATGGGGAGGTACTTTATGTCAGTGAGCTCCCATGGCTTAACAGGTTATGGATCACCTACAGAGTTTGGAGGAAAGCCACCATGGTCAAGTCTATGGTGTCTGGATTTAATACATTCAGAGTTTGGAAAAATACCTGGAGGAAGATGAGAACAGGCTCTGGTAGCCCATAGTCCATAGTGCTCTTGCACAGGCACTGGATGAACTGACTGGTCTTGTGGATACACTTTTGGCAAGATAGTCAGCTACAGAGAGCAGACCTGGGAAAACTTAGGAAAATCAGAGTACAAATGGCCACCAACTGTTCTTACACCATGGATGGAGGGTGTAATTGTAACATTCTTTGAAAGTATCAGAAGAAACTCTCTGTTGAGGCTAGTAACACACTTGAGGCTGTAGAAACATACCATTTATAACTTTCATCAACATCTGTCAAGTTGTAGAGTGTGATTAGCTGAGGAATTTCTAATGTTGATATTTTTTAACAGTTTTTCTACTTCTTTGCATGAGATGTTCCTAAGGTGGAAAGTAGGGTATAGGCATGTAGAGTATACAACAGATATCAGGTTGGTACTGATAAATATGACAGATGGGATTTCTGGCCTGTGTCTGTTAAGACTGTAAAGATAATTTTATTTTTTGTTGACAAAGATTGCCTTGTTTTCTTGCTCTGTTTGATCCCCTCATGTGTGATTTTAATGCCTTCTAAAAGAGTGTCAGTCAAAATGGTGTCCTGGGCTATATGCTAACCTCTTATGTAACTTATCTTTGTTGTATTAATTGCTCTTCTTGCCAATGCTTTTGAGGTTTTTTTTTCAAAGCATTGAAGTCTGGTGTTAGGTGGATTTGTTTTTCATCTTTCATATACTGTAGGATGTTGATTATCATAACTAATTGCAGAACATATGTGTTCATAAAACTGACTTGTTCGCATAATCACACATTAACAGATTTTGTATATATATATATATATATATATATATATATATATATATATATATGAAATAAAAGATTAACAAAAGACAATAAAGACACGTTTCTTTGATGATGGGTATTGTATTACAGTAGCATGCATGCATGCATACTAAATGGTTACTATATGTGTTCTACTAAATTGTAAAGAAGTCATTTTTTTTTTGCTTTAAGGCACATATGTGTTAGTTGCCACTAAATCAAGGATATTCTTTAGAATGTTTAATTGAATTGCATTACTTTCATCCTGGGCTTCAAACTATAACCGGGCTTTGTCTAAACAGGTGAATGCTTCACAATGAGTTGGAATATCTGGATTAGATTCATCATATGCTGCAGATTCATCACCTATGTCACTTGTGTCAGCTATGTCAGACATGCCAGTTCCTCTAAGCATAGATGATACAGTTTCATTATCTTCCATTGTTTGAAATCCAGGATCTGCTGCATCACAACTAAGCCATTCAGTAACTTCTTTATCACAGTCTGAAAACCTTGATATTGCTCCCACCATATGCACAATTTATTAACAGTTATTTCATCGGTGAGTGATGATTGATTGCCTGAGTGTTCTTTCTGTGGGAATATTGTGAACCAGTCGAGAGTGACATTTTGATTAATTCACTCCACTAAGAAGATATCATATAACATGCATATTTTAGGTCAATCTTTTTGTACCAATTAATAAAATTTTCTTCATCATCATCACTTAAAAGCAACTTGCATAACAACTGCTGTATAACACTTCAGTGTCTATTACACCTTGATCCATTGACTGGCAGCATGCAGTAACATTTGATGGCAAATATAGCACCTGTATAAACTCACTGATTTCATTTAAAATGCCATGGATGTGAGGTTGCATTGTCAAGCAGCAACAAAACTTTTTCTGTTTTGTTATTTTTTGGAAGTTGGTTTTCTTTTATGGCTGGCACAAACACATTAGAAAACCAGCTGATAAATTTTGTGACATGTATTTAATAAGCATTGAGTTAATGTAAACATGTTTAAACATTATGGATTTTTATTTTTTCCAATTCCAAGAATGGGAAGGAAGTGATTTCCTGAAGCATTAGCACAAACAAGCAAAGTTATATTCTATCTTTAGTAACCTTGTAGCCTGATGCAGCAGATTCTCATTATGAGGCAAGTGCTTTTCTAGGCAATGTCTTCCAACTAAGCCCAGTCTTATCAGCATTGTAAATATTATCCACACTGTATCTTTCCTCAATAAATTCTCCAACAGTATTTTTAAAGGTCTCAGCTACAGTTTTCTCTGATGAGAGTTTTTCTCATTTGATTTGTAATTTATAACTTCCACTATGTGATTTGAAGCATTTCAACCACCCAGTACTCGCTTGAAAAGTTGACGTGGATCCACTGATTTTTTTCACTGAATCATAATGCTTTTTTTCATTGAATCGTAATGCTTTTTTTCACTGAATCGTAATGCTTTTTCGCATAGTAAAGGACCAGAGATCAGTTCACCTGCTGACCATCTTTCAATAAACCACTTGTAAACAGCAGCATCTAATTTCATATTTTCTGATAACTTCATGGTCTTTCACATTGAAATATTATATTTAATAAGTGGAAGATTATAAAAGAAAATAGAGACCTGGTAGATATTTTAGGAAAACAGCCTTCCTCTGTTTATAAAAAGAACATTAATATCAAACTAATGTTACAACATGGCCATACTAAAATTGGGGCTAAACACACCAATAAAAATAAAGGCACTTTTAAGTGTAATGGGTTTGCTGCTTGTAGGTTTATATATGAAGGGCCATATGTGATGTTAAAACACCTGCAGTATACTATAGATATGCCTGGAAGATTTACGTACCAGACCAAGGGCATAATATACATAGCTTTATGTTTAAGCTGTCCAAGTTTCTGTATAGGAATGAGCACTAGGAAGTTAGGCACCAGGATAAAGGAACATCTTTATGAAATCTTTTATTTATTTTTTTTATTTATCATTTGATGACCGGGAAAGTCTGACTAGGTTCCACAGAGCCTGTTTTCAGCGGAGGCCCGGGGAGAAATGCTCCAGATGCATGTCTTTGGAATGTGGGAGGAAACCGGAGTACCCGGAGGAAACCCACGCGAACACAGGGAGAACATGCAAACTACACACAGAAGGCACCCCAGCTGAGAATCGAACCGGAGAACCTCTTGCTGTGAGGTGACAATGTTAACCACTGCACCACTGTGCCGCCCAATCAAAAGAAAAAATGAAAACAATGCCCTTTATAAACACACCATTAGGTGTAGCAATTTTAAGAAGTTTATTTTTGCAGTGGTAGAACATGTTCCTTATGATTTAAGGGAAGGAGGCAGATAAACGACCAGGGTTAAATGACATTATAGATATCAAATGTTTTCTGAAGGATAGAAGGTTGACCAAACGTGTCTAGGTTTTAAAGGGTTTAACTGAGTGGCAATCAACATGGGATTTTTTAACAGCTTTATAACAGTTTTTTTATTGTGGTTGGTTAATTGGATTTTATTCTAAGTATTTAAACTAATTTATTTCTAGTTTTATTTATTTATTTATTATTTATTTTATTTTTTTATTTTACATTTTGTTACATGGAAAGTTCGACTGGACATGGGTCCTTTTTCAGCAGAGGCCTGGGGAGAAAAGCTCCACAAATAACATTTGCTCACACAATAATTATCTTCAATTTGAATTTTTACAATACGGTACATTAATATCAAGTAGTATTATTTAACATATAACATAAAGTTACATAATAGCACAAACAGTTTAAAATACCAGTTTCAACAAAACATACTTGTTACACCAGCAGCTGTCATAAGTAAAGCAAGGGTAAGGTACAGGTAGGTATGATTATAGAGATGTGAGGATTGGAGAAGTATAGGCTAAAGGTGTGATTACTAAGTATGGAAATAAGGGGATAGAGTGAGAGAAGGGAGGGGTCTTAGTATTAACCTGGACTGTCACAGTTGCAGAGCCATGAGTTCAACAAATGTGATTTTAAGGGCTTTTTAAAATCATATATGGAAGCTATAGCTGTGATGAGAAGTGGAAGTTTATTCCATAATTTGGCTATTGTGTTAGAGTAAAGGGATAAACCAACGGCATTATTATCTTTAGTTACTTTGAGGAAATGTTTGTTAGTGGAGTGGAGGTTTCTGGTACAGGAGTATGGAATTATCAGGTCTTGTAATGAAGGGGTTTTCACAGGATGATATAGGGTTTTATATGACTGGGTAAGTTGATTATATAGAAGTAGGTTAGAAATTTCAAGCCAGTTGAGCTGTTTGAGAGCTTGACAGTGGTGTGATCTGTAAGAACTGTTAGTAGCGAATTTGGTGATTTTGTTATAGCAGGCTTCTAGTTTGGTTTAGTCTGATTTTCTAAGGTTGATGAGGATTGCAGAGGCATATAGTAGTGTAGAGATGAGATGTGTGCATGCAATAGTGGTGCTAGCAGTGTTTGCTAAGAACTGTTTTTTTTTTATATAGTGTACCTAGTGTTTTATGGACCAAAAAATGTGTAGAACCTCGCTAAATTCAAATACCAGCAGTAGAAAACAGGAAATCCAATGAAGGACTCAGGCACCCGACTCTTCAGCAGTAACACCAAGTTTATTTACACATATACAAAAATGTGAGTGTGTGTGTTTAGAATTGATTCTGAAGAGGTCTCCAGGGTGGAGATGAAAGCGCTCAATCCTTATATTTGTCCTATGTCTTATGTGTAAATAAACTTGGTGTTACTGCTGAAGAGTCGGGTGCCTGAGTCCTTCATTGGATTTCCTGTTTTCTACTGCTAGTGTTTTATGGACTTTCTTTATGGTGAGAGAGATATGGATATCGAATTTCATGTTATAGTCAATCACAGTCCCAAGAAGTTTTATGTGGGTAACAAGAGATATGATAGTTTTGTTATTGAATATTATGTTAAATGAGAGATCAGGATTGGGGTGCTGTACAGGTTAGAAGATGATAAGGTTTGTTTTGTTTGTGATGAGAATTAGCTGGTAGTCAGTGAGCCAAGGTTTGAGAGAGAGAAAAGAAGCTCGAGTTTGCTGGTGTAGTTCCTGGGGGGAAGAGGAGGCACATACTAATGTAGAGTCATCTGCATACTGGATGACTGAGGAGTGGAGAGTAGAGGTGTAAAGGTTATTGCTGAATATAGTAAACAACAGAGGTCCAAGAATGGAGCCTTGTCAACCCCTGTTGTTACTGGGAGCCGAGGTGATAGCTCATGGTGCCATTTAACTGCCTGCTGTCTCCCTTTTAGGTAACTATGAAACCATGCAATAGTGGATTGGCTAAGATGTAGTTCTGACAGAGCTTTTATAAGCTTGTTGTGATTAACCATATCAAAGGCGTTGGAAAGGTCTAGGAAGATGGCTGAAACATATTTACCATTGTTTCTATGCCTATTAACTATGTGAGTGAATGACATGAGAGCAGTGTTAGTGCTATGGTAAGGCCTGAATCCATGTTGTGTGTTACTGAGCAGTTTTTATGTGTTGAGGTTCTCCATAATTTGTATATGAATATATTTTTTTCAGTATTTTTGAGAGGGGAGATAGTATAGCTATGGGGAGGTAATTTGTTAGTTCTGTTGAGCTGCCCTCTTTATGGAGAGGAATAATATGGAAGATCTTCCAGAGGTCAGGGACTAGTTTTTTCAGACATGGAGTGGTTATACTTCTAAACTGTACAGATTTTTGCAGAATGTCCAGATTTTTGCCTCATTTTTCATCTGTTCCTCATAAAAATTTTATTTTTTTTGAAAAATCACCGGGATGATCTAAGGATTAAAGTCATTATATAATAACATGCATTTGAGTTTCAGACTTCATATCCTTCAGAAAATGCATGCTAACACAAATCCTGTTATTCTAGCAGCCTTCTAAGTTTATAAGAACAATATTTAAAATGTGTTCCTAGTTTTACCCCTTTGATAAATTGGGTGACAATATTAGTTGAGGTGTCTGTAGTAGTTGGGGAAGGAGTCATAGATTTTCCTGGCTGAAGAACATTATTAATTGCTGTCCAGAATTTTTCTAGATTATGTTGATGTTTCTTTTGTATGCTATACTAGTAGTTTACTTTGTCTGTTCTGATCATTTTTTTTTTGTTTTATTAATGAGTTCTAGGTATGTTTGTTTTGCGTTTATAGTTTTTGCTTTGTGCCAGTTGGACCAAGCTTTGTCTCTTGCATGAAGCAGAGATCTGGTTTCTTTGCTCAACCAGGATGCATAGTTAGACTTAATTCTGATGGTTCTTGGTGGAGCTTGGTAGTTTAATATGTTTAAGGAAGTGGAGTTGAAGTACGTAACAGCTTCACTAAGGTTGAGTTGCTTGATGGGATTCCAACTACAGGCTTTTAGTGCTGAGATGAAGTTAGATGGGGTGAAATTCTTTCTGTTACATATTTGTTGGAAGGTAGTAGATTTTTCTAGGGTTGAGAGGTGTCTAATTATATTAGTAGGCAGGTATTCACTTAGGCTGTCAGGTAGGCAGCCAGAATGACTTATTTGGAGTGGTTTGTTTGACAGTATCCAGTCTAACAGAGACTATTTGTTAAATTGTCAGTCCTAGTAGGTGATTGGATTAGCTGAGTGAATCCGTGAAGGTTGACATGAGTAGTGGGTATAGTTGAGTTACATGGTATTCAGTCAATGTTGAAGTCTCCTAGAATAATGGTTTCTTGGGAGAGTATCTCAGATGCTCAGTGGAGTAAGTTCTCAAGGGTGGATATGTTATTACCAGGTAGGAAGTAGCATCCAATTATATTGATATTTTTTCTAGCATTAATTTTTAGGTCAGACAGTAAATTTTGACGGTACCTAGGGCAGGTATTGGTATGTCTAATGTTGTGACATTTAGTTGGTATTTAAATAATATTGCAACACCTCCTCCCTTTTTTTATATTCAGTCTTTGCATAGTAAATTATAGCCAGGGGCAGTAATTTCATTATTGGAGATGTCAGATTTTAGCCATGTTTCTGTTAGAAGGACTACATCTGGTGAGTGGAGGATGAGATTAATATAGAAGTCATGGACTTTGTTTGATATGCTTCTAATATTAATGCTTAGTATTAGCAAATCAGTATAATTTCTAGAGAGGTAGGGTAGATTGTGTGGTGCATTTGTCTTGAGAAGTTTGACACAAGGTTTAGGAGGGCCAGGGTTTGGGTGTTTGTCTCTACTGAGTGGCAGCCTGGATGGTGTTCAATTAGGTGTATGATTTTGGAGAAGTACTTATCGTATAGTAAAGATGGTTTATTTGAGTGCTGGCATGGTGGAGTTTTAATACAATGTGGTGATAGGTTGCTATGTGAAGGAAAGCTGGGTGTATGCAGTGTCTGTGTGTGAAGTATATTTTGTAGTATGTGCAGTAGTTGTGATATGGTGAAGAGCTGATATTGGCTTAGTATGGGGGTAGGAGGTAATATGTGTAAATAAAGTAAGAGTTGACAGTGTGAGAATGTATGACAGGAGCATGTTGTAGCTTTGTTGTTGTTTAGGCTAGAGAAGTGAGTGAGTGAGATTACAGTTGTAGGAGTTAAGGTGACTGCAGCTAACTACTAAGAATAAGTGCATTAGTACTGTAAGTTGAGGTGACGAATCTGTATCTATCTTTCTGTAAAGCAGTTAATTTAAAGCTTGATAGTTTGTGTAGTGGTTTGAGAAGAATGTAGGGTTAAGATGAGGCTTGGACAAGGGAGCTTGTAATGCTTAATTGAGAGAATACAGTGATTGGATGATTTAGAGTGATTGGTGTGGTTTAAAGGGTATAAATTTAAGCAAAGAGGAGGTGGGTGGGAATGTGGATAGAGTAGGGGAGCGGAGTGAGCCCAAGCATAGCAAAGGTGAATAGAGTGGGTTGAACCATGAGAGAGGACCAGTCAGCAATAAAAATAATCTGTATTGCAATGTCAAGAGAGAGAGAATAGTTCAGGAAAATTTTGCTGCAGCTGAGTTGGCTATTCATTAATATGTATTCCAATAGACTATTTGGAAAATAGTTGAACTAAAGTTTATGTACTGTTTTTGGGTTTGGGTTAAGTCCTGTGTTTGGGTGTTTCTTCATTTATGAGGAAGTCTATTGAGATTGATGAAAATGTGAAATAAAATTTATATTAATGCTAAAGAGTTTGTTAAGCCTTGTCTTCTGGTTTAACAGTAGTTTTAAATATTTTGGAACTGAGATCTTTAGAAAAGTGTAGGAGTAAACTACGTACGAACAAATGGAATTATGGGAGCAATACATACAGGGGAGGAATAAAGTTTAAAAGAAGGCAGGACTTAAATGAACTATGTGGTGTCTAAAAATTATTGGGTAGATATAAGTGATGTATAATGTATGCAGCTAGGAGTGTGTCAGGATGGTTTGTGATATAAAATGCTTGCAGCTAGGATTGTGTCAGTTTGGTTTGTTTTCATTTATATAAATGCATGATTGCCTTTATCATAAGTGATGGTTTAATAAAGATCTTTTTGAGTAAAAAAGGGCAGGAATAGATTAATTTATATAATGTTGCTTAGGTTATATGATATTTAGCAATACATGTGAAGTATAATGTTTGTTAATATGAATTTAATACAATTTGATTACTTTTATATAAATGTAAATTTGCTTATGTTACAAGTGATAATTCAATAATGGTGTTAAAGTAAAAAAGGAGGTTTTTGCTTTAGGTGAGCATTACTTCATGTGATCGATTGCAGAGGCTGAGTGTATGTAAACTACTGCTAGAAAAACATTACCTAATGATATTTTTATTAGTAGTTAGTTAGACCCTTGCTCTCTAGATGAGTTACACTGTAATGATGCAATTGTTTAGTAACAGCATAACTATTTCTCCAGTGCAGTTGCCAGGCCAGAGATCATTGTAGCAAATCATTGATTTACCAGATGTTGGGAGAGGCAGGAATTCTTCTTTAATTATCATTCCATTACAGCTATGATAGATGGTCAATGCTATACAAACCAAGCTTTGAATGTGGCTCATCTAGTGTTAATTCTAGCTAAGTTTAGTAGAATCAAGGAAAGCTGTTTGATAAAATTGTGTTATGATGAGAAAGTATATGAAGCTCTGGATTCTAGGATGAAATAAACATCTCCTCCATTTTGATTCCCATTTTTATTAGTGTCAACTGCAGGCAAATCTATGATGTGTAAAGCCAGTGAATTGGAAGAAAGTTTTTTTAGTAGTTTAATTCGCAATATTAACTTTGTAGGTAGGTTCAAACTATCAAGATGACTGTTTTAGCCAGCATACAAGGATGATGATTGTTGTTAGCATGCTGATTTGTTTAAAGAGAATTTAAAGTTATATAACCACGACCAGTAGTTGTTTCTGCATTATCCCCCCCCCCCGTGCATTATTGTGTTTTTAATTTAAGTGTTTAAAATAATTCTGTTTAATTTTTGTATTCAGTTATTGGTAGCTTTCTGGGTGATCCTGTACAAGAGTACCTCCCCAGGCCTTTCATGTAAAAGCGGGCGTGGCGTTGGCATGACAGTCTTGATTGACATGCCAAATGGCCGTGATGTCACATGCAAATAATGCATGACTGACTGCCATGCAGATTTGACAGTGACATAATGCATACATTGGTAGTTGATTTGCATATCTGTCACTCATACATGTAAATCTGCACATGTTCAATGAATTACATGGTGCAGGTGTAAGCTATAAGAAAGGTTTCAATGACGATCGCATGGAATGGGAAATGTACCCTTTCTCTCAATCAGTGCGATCTCAGATTTCATATATTTAGTTTATTTAGTTTGCAGGGGATGTGGGGGTGCAGAGGCACAACTCACCTGCAAAAACATACCAAAAAATATACTTGCAGTTATGGTGCAATTTCTTTAACATTAGGTAATTGTAGTGCCCCACTGGAACTAACATACTGAATTCTCAATGAATATTCACGTGGACAGTGAAGACATAGGTTCATAGGTAGGTACTAGGCTATTGGCCCTAGGGCCTATATAAGCCTAGCCAAAGGTACCCTGGCTTTCGCCACCCATGAAAATTATTTTCCTGTGCCACTGTCAAGCGGAGCAACAGAAGTGATCCCTGGGGTGAATTTCCTATCTCCCATCCAATCATCAAGATTTTTCTTGAACAGTGCTAATGAGGAGCTTTGTTTGATATAGATAGGTAGTTTGTTCCAGAGTATGGGAAGTCTCTGGGACAGGAATCTATCCCTCCAGCATGTTCTGTTTATTGTGGTGACGAGGTTTAGGTCCCTAGAGCATGTAGCTCGTAGGGATTGGTATTTCTTTAAGTGGAGCATGTCTAAAAGCTCTGGGTTTGACATAGCTTTGTGTGTTAGGCAGAGATCACCTCTGAGTAGGCGATATGCAACGGATTAAAGCTGCAGTTTTTTGAGACAGTCTGCATAGGACATCTCTTTTAGGCCGGTAATCCTCTTTGTGAGGTATTTCTGTGGCCTTTCCAGTTGTTGTAGATGTCTTGTGAGGTACATACCAAAAGGGGCATTGTACTCTATAATGGGTCTAATGAGTGACGAGTAGAGGGGAACAATGACCTCTTTTTTCCTGGATGAGAAACCTTTTGTGATGAGGTGTGCCACATAGAAGGATTTCCTGACTACTGTGGTGATGTAATTATCAAAGGAGAGACTACTGTCCACCTGTGTCCCAAAGCCTCTTATCACACTTTCGGTGTTAAGTAGACAACCACCTATGTGGTAGTTCATGGATACTGAGTTTTGACCAAAAGGAATGACAATGCACTTTTTGGCATTGAGCTTGAGGCCATGGCTTTGACATCAGGCATCTGTCTCAGCAAGGACCTTTTGTAGGATGTCCACATCTTTTGGAGTTTTGATTATGTCTCCTAGTTTGCAGTCATCTGCGAACTTCGTTAGCCTTCTCTGTTGGCCTGTACTTCAGAGAAGTAGATACCAAACAGGAGAGGACCCAGGACTGAACCCTGTGGTACTCCACTTGTCACTGGTCTGAAGCTGGATTTGGAGTCTGCTACTTTCACAGTGTGGGTTCTGTCAGTGAGCCAGTTGGCAACCCATCTTGTGACATAGGAATTTATACCAAGTTTAGTGAGTTATCTATAATTCCAGAGTGGGGGATGGTGTCAAAAGCCTTGGTGAGATCTAGATAGGCTGTGTGAACCACCTTACCCTCATCTATGGCTTTGGTGACTGCTTCAAAGAAGTCTATCAGGTTTAGGAGACATGATCTGCCTTTTACAAACCTGAACTGGGTGGGGTCCTGAGTTTGGAGATTACCAATGTCATTGTTTATAAGTTCCATGATGATATGCTCTATAGCCTTGCAGACCAGGCTCGTTAGGCTAATAGGGCAGTAGTTTCAGGGGTCTGTGGTGGCTCCTCTTTTGTGGAGTGGAATAACTGTTGCTGTGCTCCATTCAGTGGGCACATAGCCCGAGGTGAGGCTATGATTGAACATGGTACTTAGGTGGGGTGCCAGTTTGTTTTGTAGTTCATGTAGAACACAACCTGGATGTCGTCAAGTCCCATGGATGCTGTGTTCTTGGCTTTGGATAGTGTGTTTTTTACCTGTGCAGCTGTGATTACAGGAACTTTGCATTCTTCTGGTATAGAGATGGGCCCTTTAGGGGATGACAGAGGGGTAAAGTTAGCACTGAACCTGTCTGCCAGGATGTTGGCAAGATCCGTTGGTTCTGTATATTTAGTGCCGTTGTGCTGTAACTCAGAGCAGATCTGAGTGTTGCCATTGAGATTCTTGACATAGTTATAGAATGCTTTGTGGTTGTCTTTAGAGTCAGTGGCGATTTTGTTTTCATAACTAGCTTTGGAGGATTTTATGAGGGAGCTCAGCTTCTTACTGAAGCTGACCAGGGAGTTTCTCCAATCATGGGATTTTACTCTTTTTTTGCAACAGTTTCTTTCTTCTGTTGTAGAGTTTGTTTATGGCAGGGGACCACCAGATTGGCTTCCTTTTTTGGAGGACAGCATCTTGGTTCTGTTAGGGATTGCACAATCCATGCACTCATGTAAGTGCTTATAAAGTGCATTTGTGTAGGATTCCGCAGTCATACCTCTGTTGTCCGTCACCATGGGTGTCGTGAAGTTTGCCACTTCTGTCTTAAGAAACGTGAAGTTGGCTTTGGAGAAATCTTTTACTGTGGTTTCCCTAATGGGAGGTGGGGAAGGGATATGGATGTCTAGGGGGATTAGCTTATGGTCGGATCTGACCAATGAGGAATTGACCTCTGGTGTGGAGCACCGGTTGCCCATGTTGGTAATAACCAGGTCTAGGATATTTCTGCCCCTGGTGGGGTGTGTATAAGTTGATCCATGGCATTGGAATTTATGAATTCCAGAAAATGTTGAGCAGAAGAGTGGCACATGAGTAGTTTTCCCAGTTAATAGGTTCATAGGTTCATAGGTTCATACTAGGCTATCTGCCCTAGGGCATTTATAAGCCTAGCCCAAAGTTTTGTGGCTTTCAACACCCCTTTAGTTGAAGGATACTATGCCCATTATTTTGCCGTGCCTCTGTCCAGCAGTGACACAGAGGTGATCCCCGGGGTAAACCTGCGATCTCCCATCCATTGGTCAAGATTTCTCTTGAACAAAGTCAGCGAGGTGCTCTGCCTCACATGTACCGGGATTTTGTTCCACAGCATAGGGAGTCTCTGGGTGATGAATCTGTCCCTCCAGCATGTCCTATTTATAACCGTGTTAAGGTTTAAGTCTCTTGCTCTTGTAGTTCTGATGGATTTAGATTTTTTTGAGGTGGAGCATGTCCATTAATTCCGGGTTGGACATGGCCTTGTATGTCAGGCACAGGTCACCTTTGAGCAGACAACTGAAAACGAGCAAATAAAACAACCAGTAAACGGAAGAAACCACTGGTACCCCTGTGACTGATAGTCCAAGCACTAAAATACACGCACAATATCCTTAACGCAAGTTTCCAAGCACTAAAATACACGCACAATATCCTTAACGTAAGATCCTATGACATTGGATTTAGGTTTAAATTTAACCACTAGATCATTTATACGTGGTGTAGAATGTGATTTTTCATTGAGTTTTGTCACTACTTTCAGCAGTAATTCGCAAGCTATTGTGTCTATTATGCAAAAAAATTGGCACTTTATAGCTAACAATCCATTTCTTATGGAAAAACTAGGGGCTCTTCCGCCTCAATTTGTTTACAAAAGAGGTAGCAACCTAAAAGAACTACTGCAGAGAGACATGTCCCATCACTCATTTAATAGGCGGATAGGCATGTACCCCTGCGGTTTCTGTAACTGGTGTAAAATGATTAAAGTGGGGGAGACATTTGTCGTTAGGGAGAGAAAATATATCCATTACCCATTAAATTGTGAAAGTAAGTCAATCATTTATGTAGCCCTATGTGATTGCTGTACTGCCTTCTATATAGGTAAGACGGACCGAAAAGTCCGTGAACGAGTTTATCAACATGTGTATGCGATCAAAAATAAAAAGAATGAAAATGCCTTGGCCAAGCATACCATTCTTAATCCTGGGCACAGTTTTCATTTTATGGCGATTGATCAAGTTCCTGTGAGCATTAGTGGGGGGGCCCTTTTCATTGATTTTGGAGAACCGGGAACTGGAATGGCAACTTAGACTTGATGCCTTCAAGTTCCCAGGTCTTAATGAAAATTGTAATATTTCTTCAGTCTTAAAGTTAAGGAGTTATTTAAGGTAGGATTTTTGGTATTACAAAATAATAGCTCTATAAGAAAACAAGGCCCTCATAGATATAGGTAGTTTAACATGCCATCTTGGTTTGTATGCATTTTTATTCAGTATATATATTCATGTAAAGATAGTATTTTAAGGAACGTAGTTGACTATAATACTCTACTATAATCTCTTAGTGGTATTGTAGTTCAAGATTATTTTAATATATACAATCTTTAACATATCCCCTTTTTCATTATTATCTGTATAAGGTTATGCTATGTTGTGGCGACTTACTCATTACTAGTTGAGGTTTTATTCTATAACACCTTAACATTCTGTCACTGTGATGAATGTACAGATTTAGTATGTCGACTTGGGTTGAAAGAGTTTGTAAAATACTAATACTTTTTTAAAGTATATATTTTTATTATTTTATTTATACTGATCAGTATGTTTTGAAATTGACTTTTTGCTTATTATTTGTTACTTTGTGGATGTTTTTTACTTACAGTCATTAGTTGACGTATTTTTTATGTCACTTCCTGTGGTGGATCATTTATACTGGTTTCTTTTCATTTGAATTTGATCTCTGATGAAGCTACAACTGAGATTGTGGTGAAAACGCTAGCTGTAATTTCAATAAACTTGCGTTAAGGATATTGTGCATGTATTTTAGTGCTTGGACTATCAGTCGCAAGGGTACCAGTGGTTTCTTCCATTTACCTCTGAGCAGACGGTATGCGACTGAATAGAGCTGGAGTTCCTTCAGTCGGGCAGCATAAGACATATTTTTGAGACCCTTTATCCTTTTGGTGAGGAACTTTTGGGGTCTTTCCAATTGCTGCAGGTGTCGGCTAAGATACATTCTGAATGGGGCATTGTACTCAATCATTGGTCTGATGAGTGATGAGTATAGGGGAACAATGACCTCCCTTGATCTGGATGTGAATCCCTTCATGATCAGGTGGGCAATGTAGAAGGTCTTCCTAACTACCTTGGCGACGTGAGTGTCAAACGAAAGGTTACTGTCAACCTGGGTCCCCAGATCCCTGATAACCTCTTCTGTGCTTAGTGGATTGCCTCCTATATGGTAGCTAGGGGTAACCTTGTTTTTCCCGAAGGGTATGACTATGCATTTTTTGTCGTTTAACTTTAGACCATGGCTCTGGCACCAGCTATCCATTTCTATGAGACCCTTCTGAAGGATATCTGTGTCTGATGTGTTTTCAACTATGGCGCCCAGTTTGCAGTCATCTGCAAACTTTGTCAGCCATAATCCTCCTGTGTTTGCCTGTACTTCTGAAAAGTAGATGCCGAACAAGAGGGGGCCCAGGACTGAGCCCTGTGGGACACCACTTGTGACCGGCTTGGAGTCTGACATGGCGCCAGCAACTCTGACCCTGTGGGTTCTGTCACTTAGCCAGTTTGCAACCCATCTTGTGACGTATGGGTTTACGTTTAAGCTGGTGAGTTTTTCAATGATACCCGAGTGGGGTATTGTGTCGAAAGCTTTTGCAAGGTCAAGGTAGGCTGTGTGGACTGCCTTGCCCTCATCAATGGCTTTGGAGACTGTTTCAAAAAAGTCGACCAAGTTTAATAGGCATGATCTGCCCTTGACAAAGCCAAACTGGGTTGGATACAATGTCTGTAAGTCCCTTATGTCTTTATTTATGAGTTCCATTATGATCCTCTCCATAGCATTGCAGACCAGGCTTGTTAAGCTAATGGGGAGGTAATTTCCAGGGTCTGTGGAGGCACCGCCTTTGTGAAGTGGGACCACAGTTGCCATACGCCACTCCTTGGGTACGTATCCTGAGGTGAGGCTAAGGTTAAACAGCTGCCTTAAATGCGGGTTTAGTTCCTCATTGAGTTCGTGGAGCACACAGCCAGGGACACCATCTGGTCCCATAGATGCTGTGTTTTTCACCTTGGAGAGAGCAGTTTTCACCTGAGCATTTGAGATGTTTGGGAGGCTACATTCCGCTGGGATAGATATCTCTCCTTTTGTGGGGGGGGGGGGGATTTGCACTGAACCTGTCAGCCAGTATGTTGGCAATGTCTGTTGGTTCAGTGATTTTTACATCATTTTGAACTAATTCTGAGCATATCTGGGAGTTTCCTCCCAGGTTTCTGACATAGCTAAAAAAGGCCTTATAATTGTCGTTTGAGTCTTTGGTGACTTTTCTCTCAAAATTTGCCTTGGATGATTTTATGAGTGATCGTAGTTTTTTACTTATAATAATCAAGGGTGTCTTCCCTTTTAAGGATTTTGCTCTATCTTGTAGTAGCTTTCTCATTTTATTGTAGAGCTTGTTAATGGCTGGGGTCCACCAGACTGGGCGCTTGCCTTTGGTGGAAAGAGTCTTTGTTTTGTTTGGGATTGCCTGATCCATGCAGTCCTGGAGGTGCTGGTAGAAGGCATTTGTAAGTGATTCAGTGGCTTGGGTAGTGGTTTCCACTGGCTCAGGGGCCATGAAGGATACCACACCAGTCTTAAGAAGTGTGAAGTCGGCTTTTGAGAAGTTCTTCACTGTGGTCTTTTTTATCTGGGGTGGGGGCGGGATGTGGACTTCCAGTAAGATTAGTTTATGATCTGATCTCACCAATGAGGGGTATACTTCTGGTGTTGAACATTTTGTCCCCTTGTTTGTGATGATGAGATCTAGTATATTTTTTCCTCTTGTGGGGATGGTGACTAGTTGTTCCATGGCATTAGAGTTTATGAACTCTAGGAACCTTTGGGCTAGAGTGTTGGGGCTTGAGTAATGATCTCAGTCTATATTCGGGTAGTTGAATTCACCTAATATGATGGTGTTTGGAGATACATTTATCCCCTCCAGTGTCTTCAGGAAAGCTGTGTGAGGTTCCTGAGTTTGGGAGGGTGGCCTGTAACATGCTACAAATTGCAGAGCAGTTTTGCCTATGGTTAATTGCACCTGGATGGTCTCCGATGCTTCGTGCGTTGCCACCAACCTGGAAGTGTGGGTATCCTTGATGAATATGGATACCCCCCCTCCTTTTTTGGTGTGGTCCGGATTTTGGGGCCGGAACGCATGATATGAGGATAAACCTGATAGTGTCGGGGTGCTCTCAGGAGCCTTGAACCAGGTTTCAGTCACAGCACAGACATCGATGTTCTCCATACTGAGAAGGGCTTCGAGTGCGTGCATCTTGAGGTTGAGACTTTTGGCATTGAGCAGCATTACCCTTAGTTTTTTTCTTTTTTGTGTTCTAGGGTGGTAGGTTTAGAATTTGAGCCTTGCCTAAAAAAGGCAGTATGGGGGTGGAAAGAGCCTTTGCCAATATCTGGAAGCCTAGGGGTGACAGGTGCAAGCCATCCCTTGTGAAGCAGCGTGGCTTGTCCAGCATGTCATCCCAGGCAGACAGACATTGGATCCCCTTTGAATGACACCAGAAGTTAAGCCAATTATTAAAGCTGATCATCTTGTCTCTGTATTGTGGCATCATTCTTGGTGAAGGTAGGATACTGCTCAGGGTCAGGGTCATTACTGCCTGGGCTACATAATCAGAGAGCTCCTCTATGTCTCTTTTCATGTAGTCCAGGGAGGTACATCTCGGGTCATTCACACCAGCATGGACAATGACTGAGTCATACTTGTACTTGCTGTTGAGTGACCTGAGTAATGGTAGGGTAGTTGAAATAACCCATTATTAGGGTGTTAGGTTGTACCCTAATATTTTCCAGTGTATTAAGAAATGAGGAGTGGGAATCCTGGGGCATGGTGGGGGATCTGTAGCAAACTACAATTTGGATTGCGGTCTTGCCCAGAGTTAGTTGCACTTGGATAATCTCGGATGCATTATGCTGAGCAACTAGCCTGGAGGTGTGGATATCCTTAATGAATATGGACAAGCCTCCGCCTTTAGTGTTTTGGTCCAGGTTAGGTGGCCGAAAGGTGTGGTATGAATTATAGCCTGGTAATGCAGGGGTACTCTCTGGAGCCTTGAACCAGGTCTCTGTCATTGCACAGATGTTGATGTTCTCCATTTTAAGGAGTGCCTCGAGAGAGTGCATTTTGAGGTTTAGACTTCTAGCATTGAGCATCAAGCATGAATATTTGAGCCACTTCACTGGGCGTTGGGTGCTGGCCAGGGTATAGGCAGGACTTGCTACTGTATACCCAAGGACGTACTTTTGTACAGGATCACCGTTGTCTGTTTTCAATATGGAGTGACTGCAAAGTCTAATTTAAATAAATTAAATATTTATTTAATAAAATAAATAATTTGATTGATTTGACACTTTTCTGTTTGACTAACAACTTTTTTACATTTAATAATGAAATATTTAGATAAAAGCAGGGGACAGCCATAGAGGCACCTTTTCCCCCCATGTATGCTAATTTATTCATGGCTTATTTTGAGATAGAATGTTTATATAAATATAGTTTTGTGAAAAAATATGTTAAACACTATTTTCGTTATGTAGATGATTTAATTTTTATTTGTGAGGGGGAGGTAAAGCTGAAATTTTGCAGTTTGTTGCCGATTTAAAACATAAAGCATTTAACCTTTCTTTTGATAGGTTGCAATATGGAGAACAAGTGTCTTGTTTAGATTCAACTTTGGGGGGAACAGATAGTGGTAAAAGTTGTACTGGAGTACACAGAAAGTTTTTGGATGGAAGCCAGTACTTGTACATCCTCCCCATGTTTTGCCAGCATTATCTCATGGAGAGTTTTTAAGATTGTCAAGAATCTGTAATGTTGAAAAGAATTTATTAGGAGAAATACATAATACCTCAATTATGTTTTGCAATAGGGGTTATAATAAGGAATTGGTAGAGGAAACTAAACAATTTTTTTTCTCTTTGGAATTAAGTAAAAATGTGAACAAAAGGTATTGGGACAATATGAAAGAAAAAGAAAATAGTGGGACTGATAAAGAACAAATGTATTTTGTCACTACATATAACATTAAAAGTGAGGAAATTTGTGACATTATAAGATGTTATTGGAACTTTCTTCATAGAGATAGGGATTTGAATAAAATTTTGAATAAATATGCCATGATGTCATATAGACGGGGAGGAGTTTAAAGGACATGCTTGTACATGTAAATTTTGTTTTACCAAATATAAATATGAATGACTGTCCAATATCTGTGGGCACTTTTAAATGTAATAGTTGCTCTATTTGTAAATATATAGTGTGTTCTTTTATTATATAAATAAGACTGAGTACACACCAAGAGGACATTTTACCTGTAATAGTAAGGGGGTTATTTATGCCCTGAATTGTCCCTGTGGTTTTTTTTATGTTGGTAAGATGAAAAGACGTTTTAAAGTGAGGTTGATGGAACATATCAGGGACATAAAAAAATCAGAAGGAAGACAAGATTATAGCCTGATGTGCATAATAATGATTTTTCCCTGCTTCAAGGTTGTGTTTTAGAACAAATATATGGTAAAGATGATGATGAATTTTTTTTGAAAGAAAAGTTGTATAAGGAATCTGATTTTATTCTTAAGTATGATACTATGGTTCCTATGGGACTGAATGGAAAGATTAATTGGAAGTATTTTATCTAATTGTTTAATTATCTATTTGTATAAGTGAATAATTGATTTTTTGATGTATATAAGGTAGTACATTTTTGATGCATTTTTTAACTCCTTGAAGGTCTTGTACAGAGGCGCTAGATAATTTAAGTATTTTAGGTCTGAGCCAGTGATCTTGATTTCTTTCCTTTTTCTATATAGTTGTTTGGATCTAGTACATATTTAATCTGTTTGTTGCATATTGTATTTAATTGTTACATATTAATTTAATTTGTTGTGCAATGTATTGTATGTATTTACTCTGCTCTATAGTGTACTCTTTTAGAGTGTCTGGTGATAATTTGAAGTTTTCTGTCATAGTATAGTGTAGTGTGTGTGTGTGTGTGTGTGTGTGTGTGTGTGTGTGTGTGTGTGTGTGTGTGTGTGTGTGTGTGTGTGTGTGTGTGATATTTAATCTTAACAGTAGAACTTTCTTTTCGTTTATGGCTGGTTGAAGGATAGTGATGTATAGAAAGCATTGTTATAAGCTTAGAGGAGGGATGCATGTTTCAAGATTGGAGCAGGAGGAGAGTAAAACAGGACAGATAATGAAGCACAGTGGAAAGCAGTCAACCCAACTTTAAGCATTCCAGAGACCTATGGGCAGGTTGCTAGCAAGCACAAACAGCTATATAGTTATATGCAAGAATTATTTATTTGTTTTACATTTGTTTACTGGGAAAGTCAGACTGGAGGCATGGGGAGCAAAGCTTCCCATTTACAGAAGAACAATTGTACAAAATTACAAAACATTACACCAAAAAAGTAATACCTAGACACAGAATACATACAGTGAGTTCTTAATACATCAATTTTACACATCTAGACTAAGCTTTATACACATTTCTAATAATAGCAGGTACTAATATGTCTATCTACCAAAAAACATTATGTATGTGCATAACTATGAAGAGATAACACAGGTAAATAACATGGGTCTATATTAAATCATCAACCGCTTAGAAAAGTGAACGATGATTTATCGACTCCATGTAAGCGAAAGCTTACAAACTTGAATGCTTAGAACAGCAACTTTTTTCCAAAGGAAAAAAATCGCTGTTCCAAAAATAAAACAAAAAAACACTTAAAACATAAGATAAAGTGGGGGGCTTCACCCCCCTCACCCCCTACTTAAATATACCAACTCCGAGATTGCACTACAGTGATGAAAATGGCAAAGTAATGGATATGGCCAAATGATTTCTTTCCCAGGGGAAGAATTCACTTATATGCCATTTCGTCATTTTGCCTTTTCGTCTTTTCAAGTTCGACCAAGACGCATTCGAAAGAATGCGTCTTCAGTCATCTAATAGAAACCCAATAACACTATATTATCAAAGAAAGATAACAATAAAAAGATAAAAGACCAGATGCCAATTGAAAAAAGTTGATGGAAATTTTGGGGGCAGAGATTGAGACAGCATAATTGTTGGGAAGGAAAGGATGGGGTGGAAAAAATAAGAATAAGGAAGAGAGGATAGAGGAGTTAGATGGAGGGGGGTTGCAGGAAGGAACTCATATGTTTTCTAGGGTTGGTGCATAAGCATAGTATTAAAATGCTAACTTAATTGTCCTTGTTTTTTAGAACACCAAATATAGATACTAAGACTGCAAACTGACTTTAAATAAAGTTGTTAGCAAAGGAAAGCTCACTTCTGAAACATTTTCTCTACCATAGTACAGTACTGTACACTGTGGCTACTCTGCACAGCAGATGTACTAACTTTGTTCTGGAGTGGTGACAAAGAAACAGCTCATATGGCATTTGTGGGACTTCTAACACTTCTTGTTCTTAAATTCCTAAACTATGATTAGGAGACAGAATAGTTTCTATAGAAGGTCAGAGACATATATTAGTTGATGTTCATCACTGGATCACTGTTGCCGTAGCCTTTTACTGTGTGGGACATATCCTGCCAAAGATATTGGACGTTCTGCCAGTCTGCAATACTTTGGGTGCATTACACGCACTGTGTACATCCACCCTAGGCATGCAAGTTGCAAGTTCATGCTGGAATAAGAGTGACATACAGACACAACAAAAGTCCCAACTTTATTGCTGAATGTATACTTATACAGACTCTCGCCAGCTTACAAAGTGAATATCAGCAGTCAGCTTCAGCTACAGTTTTGGGCAGATAAGTAACCCTGTTGAGGAGCCTTCCTTTTTCTGTGGACGACTTGTATTTTTTTTTTTTTATGTCTGTAAGAAAGGGGGACTGTTCTTGTGTCAGATAAATCCCTTGGAAGGGTGCTTATACTGCTTGTGTGTTTTGTCTAGGAAGATGTTAGGTCTTGTGAAATGTGTCTTTCCTTTACTCCTAAGACTTTAAAGAGTAGACTGAACTCCTTGAGATTTTTTTCTTGAAAGCAGATGCCTTAGGGATTTGGTACATGTAACCATGGCCTCCAAATACCCATCAGCAGAAAAAGAAGAAAAAGTTGGCAAAAGATGTTTCTAAAGAGGCTCTGATCTCTGGGGCAAACATTTTTACTCAGGCTATTTCACAGCTTTTGGACTGTCAGTCCAATTTTCCTGGTCTCCATGGTTTGACCCCACAGGATGTCACTAAGTCCCAGTAACATTGCATGTCTGGTCAGACTGTGTGCCAGGTAGACATTGCTGGAGAGACAGAACCTAACATTATTTTGTCTGAGGGTATGTAAGGCATTCACCATATCTTGGTGAGGTGGGATGTTGCCAAGTTGCTTATGGGGGGCCTGGGCTTCAATTCTTCTCTCCAAACTACTAAGCTTGAGACCCCTAAGAAATGGACACAAAAAATAAGCACTGGTCTCCCTACTGTACTCCTACTATATAGAAGGGTTCCCAGGAGGACTGGTTTAATCCAGGGTATATTTAAGGCCATTCAGTAGTTATAGCCCTGTACTCCAACTTCTATCCAAGCTAAGAGAAAGAGGTCTCCTTCTTCCTTGGAAGAAAAAGATTGTCTCTAAATCAAGTATGGAAGAATTTGACTCCAGTTCTCATTTATCTTCCCTTATTCTCTGTGAGAGTGAATCTAAAGACTTTCCCCAGGATTCAATAAACTCTGTGTAGGCTCTGTGTATAGACTACAAGGAGTGTATCCATGAATATGACCATGGTGTGCTCTCAGCAGTGTGCAATGCATATTAATGAAGCATGGCACACCTGAGGTGTTGTGTTGGCTGTGAAACCTTATAAATCAACATAGATATTGAGTCCGTACAAAGGAGAGCACCGACGGTCTGCCCCTCCCCCACATGAACAGTACACATTGTTAGTCTTGCAGACCAGTCCTCTCAATCTGTTAGTGCAAGACATGTGGTCAAATCCATAAATAATTGTGTGTTAAAAGGCCATAAATAGGGAAGATGTTTTAAATATTGCTCTGACAAATTTAGAAGATTGATAGAACACCAGGGGTTTGCTGAATGCAGCTCTGCAGCCACACTCTCCAACGAACAGTACTCATCATTATTCTTGCAGACCATTCCTCTAAACCTGTTAGGGCAAGACTTATGAACAAAGCCATAAATAACTGTGTGGATAAGGGCCATAAACGAGAACAATGTTTTAAACATTGCTCTGACAAACTTAGAAAACTGGCGGAACACCGGGGATTTGCTGAATGCAGCTCTGCTGCCATGCCCCCCCAAGGAACAATATTCATTGTTAATGTTACAGACCATTCTTCTCAACCTGTTAGGGCAATACTTGTGAACAAAGCCATAAATAATTGGGGAAAGGGGCCAAAACTACTCATAATTGTATTCTTTGGCTTTTCTTATTTTTTTATTTTTTTCCCATGTTTGCACAGTGCACTGCTTACTGCAAACAGCTTTAGCTATGCTCACCTCATTTGTGTGACTAGACCACCCAAATATCAGAAACAACACAGACAGCTAAAAAATAGAAACTGGATGCATTTAATTAATACCACTAAGCATCATGCAAACATGCTAAGAGATGTTGGGCTTCTGGTATAACAGTGAATACTAGTATAGGCAATGTCATGTAACTAATCCTCTGGCAATAGGTATTAAGTGTTAGTCTTGCGTACAGATGGTACTGAGTTCTAATCTAGGGTGTGCCAACTTGTCTTTTAATTTTGTGACATTGCAGATTAAACAACTGAAGTGCAACATAGATGCATTTCTCAGCATTCTTGTGGCAAGAGCTGTAGGTGTATGCCCACTGTACACAAGGTCCTGGGTTCAAGACCTGCATATTCCATACACTTTTACTCCTGTTCCATATCACATCATATTATTTGCACTTATAACACCTGACATAGTGTAACTGATGCTAATATATATATGTATGAGGTCTGACGCACTAATATTGTGTCAGTTCTTTACCTATTTAAGGACCCCATAACATCCCAGGATGTATCCTACATGAACTTAGCAAGGAACTTGCAGCACTATTAAATGCCTTATTCAACCAAAGCCTGAGTCCCAGCTTTGTCCCAGCTGAGTGGAGGACAGCCATGATCATCCCTTTACACAAACGTGGAATGTCCACCGATCTGGGAAATTATAGGTCTAACAGCCTAACTAGCCTGATCTGCAAGGCCATGGAACGGATTGTCATGGACCTCATTAACAAGGACATTGGCAACCTCCAAACACTTGATCCCACACAGTTTGGCTTCAAGGGGAGATCATATCTGTTTAATTTGGTTGACTTTTTTGAGACAGTCACCAAAGCCATGGATGAGGGAAAGATAGTGCACACCGCCTACCTTGACCTGACCAAAGCCTTCAACACTATTCCCCACTAGGGCATAATAGATAAACTCTTTCAACTAAGCATCAATCCATATGTTACCAGATGGGTAGCTAACTGGCTCACTGATAGAACCCACCTAGTCAAAATAGGGGAAGCCACCTCAAGCAGTAGACCAGTATCAAGTGGTGTACCCCCGGGTTCAGTCTTGGGACCTCTGTTATTTGGGATATATTTTTCTGAGGTGCAGGCCAAAACCAGTGAACTTTGGCTGACAAAGTTTCCAGATGACTGCAAGCTGGGAGCTGTCATCTCTGCTATTGACGTGGACATCCTCCAAGAGGGTCTCACCCAAACAAATGACTGGTGCCAGAAACATGGCTTAAAGCTGAATACAGATAAATGCATCATCATCATCCCCTTTGGGGAGAGTGTTCTCCTCAAAAGCATGCAGTCAGTCATGAGGGATTTGGGCACCCAGATTGATAGCAACCTGACTTTTGACCATCATGTTGCTTCCATTGTACGGAAAGCTTTCTATGCGTCCCACCTCATAAATAAGGGTATCTCATCCAAGAACAAGGAGGTCATAATATCCCTGTATTCTTCCCTTATAAGGCCAATTGTTGAGTACAATGCCCTATTCAGCATGTACCATGCAAAGCACATGCAGCAGCTGGAGAGACCACAGAGGTTCCTCACCAGGAGAATCCAGGGCCTCAAAAATCTACCATACACAGATAGGCTAAAGGTAGGTTTGATGGCCTTACTTGGTGAGTCATTGTGCTATGGGCTGTCTCCTAGCCAATCCAAAGACATACTGAGCATGCCTACATCTCCCTGCTACTACAACAGCTGGTGGTTCCACCTCTGCTAACTCCTTATTTGTCTGTGGCTGTAGTTACCTTGACATTGTTGGGAGGATGTTTGGCCATTCCCCTGGCTGTTCCTGCTGCAGGTTTTTCCACAAGATCATGTTGTGGAGCATGGCACATACAGTGAGCATTGTGTGACATGTCTGTGGCTTGTACTGCAGGCCTTGCCCAGATGGATGTAGACATTGGAACCATGACAGCAGCAGCACAGAAACATGCTTAGTGACATTACAGGTTCCAACATGTGCCTCATTAAGGTGGTGCGTGCATGAGTGTGTGTGTGTGTGTGTGTGTGTGTGTGTGTGTGTGTGTGTGTGTGTGTGTGTGTGTGTGTCTGCTTGGGCGCGTGTGTGTATATGTGTGCGTGTGTGTGTGTGTGTGTGTGTGTGTGTGTGTGTGTGTGTGTGTGTGTGTGTGTGTGTGTGTGTGTATGTATGTGTGCATTTCTGATGGGCTTCCTCAGCCATGATTCAAGTGCATATCATTCATCCACCCTAAATGACCCTGTGGGATATACTCCATGGCAGATATCTGGTGCACTTGGGAGGTGTGGCACATATGGGAGTCATGTTAACTCCCAGAGTTGCCAGCACACATGTTCAGGATGATTCCCTTGCCATTAGAAATGATTTGGGATTGTTTGAGTTGAAGAACTTATAGTTAATGCAGACCGTACCCTGTGTGATGTCCCCACTTTGGGCCTGAATCCTCACCACTGACACTGGAGATGGATGTTCACTTGGAAGAAAAATGGATACACTCAGGATTTCCCAATACAGACCTCTCTGCATCAAGCACAATTTCCCTTAAGAGCAGAAAGGGAACACAGTCAGCCTTTGATCTGGATTTCTTTAATATCTGTCTCCCTCCAGGACCCCAATAAGGCTCCTGACTAGCATAGCTATTGGGATGAGTTCTCAGCTGAGTGTCCAAGACAAGTCCTTCAGCACCCTCTCTGTGAAACCAGGGCTTAATGTCCATGCTCCCAGCAGCTGACACACATGCACACACACACACACACACACACACACACACACACACACACACACACACACACACACACACACACACACCAGACACTCCAAAGCCAGCTACTCTACAGCTCTTGGTACCCAATTATACTGAGTGAAAGTAATAATAGTACAAATTATAGTGTTTTGACCCATGCAGTACGGCTTTCAGGAGTGGCCACTAGAGTCACTAAATAGATATGAATACTCTCAAAGGTTAAAATATTCTCTAAAGGACCAGCCATAATGAAAAGTTTAAATATATTTAATAGTAAACAATAAAAGAACATGAAAATACTAAATATCTATTTACAGTAAACAACAGCATTTCAATCACAGGAAATATTAAAATAACACTGATGAATAAATTCACACAGTTACAGAAAAACAATACTTAACTAGTCTCACTATGTTTTCCTGACTGATGTAAAGAATACAATCCCAAGTCACTTACTAGAGCAAGGCAGGATGAAGTGGGTAAGAGATCCTTCTGTGTCAGGTTCCAAAAACAGAGTGGATTGAGACTTCAGTCTCATCTAATATTAAAAAATGATTTATGTACAGAATGACATCACATTCATCTGGCCATATGATTTCTGGTCCCCATGCTATCCCATGCTATCCCCCTTACTAGAAACTGAACCAAGATCTATTACCTACGTGCCAGTAATACGCACACACACACACACACACACACACACACACACACACACACACACACACACACACACACACAGAGCTTTGCTGAGATCTGTTGTAGCTTCTGGAAGTTATAAAATAATAAAACATTTCCACTCTTCCTACAGAGCTGCTAAGTCTTTCTTCTCACAGACATTTCATCTCTGGCTGCAATCAGAACTGTAGGATACAATCTTTATGGAAGTAATTTAACTTCTTAATATTTTCAAAGTTAGCTGGACTGAGCTTAACCTCTTCTCTTCCAATATTCTGTGTTGCACATATTCATTTCAACAGATACAACACAGTACAGTCCAATATAAATGTGTATTCCCTTTCTGTCCAGCAGGACCCATAGTTGATGCAATTTTAACACAGCAGCTTTACAAATATATTTTTAATACACACATCTATACAAATCAGTTCAGTATATCAATGACATATAATTCTTTACAAAATTCTAGCAAGCTGCGCTGACATATATCACACATACACTGCCCTGCCTCTGCTGGCATAGCTGGCAGGGTTTACTTTACAAGACTGAAATCCCACTTACCTGACTTTCATAATACTGAAACAAAGTAAATGTTCTGGCTACATGTGTGTTGTTGAACTGCCGATTGCACTTGTCAGTTATATTGTATTTGGCCAGTGATAGAGATGCTAGCATCATCAAGTCACTATTTTATACTGGATGCTGTTGTAAGAATTGTGAATTTAGAAAGTGAAATGTGTCTCATAAATTCATGCCTTTTCTCTGTAATTTTTTTTATTACGGACATGGTGCACATCAGGAGTCACAACATCAGATTAATTTCTCAGGATTGTATGTTAACACTATAGCAGAATCTCATCAACACAGAAATACAGTATAATAGTATGTCTTCCATGTACATCAACATAGGTTCATAAGTATATAGGGTGTTACTAGGCTATTGATCTGATAGTGTTTAGAAGCCTTGCTGTTAAATGACAGTATAATATTGGATGACAATGTGTGTCTAGCAATGACTACCCTTATCCAGGTGAGAAGCAGGGGCAATCCAACAGTTTCACATCAAGTCATTCAGACTATGCTTAAACAGGGTCATGGAGGTGCTCAGCTTATTATGGTTTTGCAGCCTATTCCAGAAGAGTGGCACTCTATGGGAGATGTATCTGTCTCTCCAGCATGTCCTATATATGTCACTCTGCACTGAGGGCCCTGGAGCAAGTGACTGTAGTCCCATATGACACATGTAGGGGCAGCATTTTCATCACATTTTGGTCAAAGATAGCTCTGTAAGGCATATACAGGTAACCTCAAAGTAGTTTATATCATAATGATTACAGTGACAGATACTTCAGTCTGTGTATGTAAGACACATGCTTGATACCCTGATTTGTATTAGTTAGACATTTCTGAGGTCTCTCAAGTTTCTACAGGTGTCTCGTACAGTACATAGCAAAGGGAGCATGAGATTCAAGACTAGGCCTGAGGAGGGATGAGTATAGGGGATTTAGAACCTAATGTGATATTTCTACACCGCCTTTACTAATGTGAAATATTAAATACCTTTCTCATTACAGTAGACACATGTTGCAGTCTACTTGTGTTCCCAAGTCTGTCAGTACAGACTTCATCATTATGGTATTCTGAGTTATATCATAATAAGCAGGAACTTTGTTCCTATCAAAGGAAATGATAATATATGATGAGCCCTCTTTGCCCTGTGAAAATAACTAAGGAGTCTCAGTCCTCATTGCTGTCTCTGGTAATGGAGTGTCACTAACAGCAGGGATAGAAATACACAATTTCCACTGAGAGTACACTGGGAACAGGTTACAAATTCTGGGACTGGACTGTATGCTCCACTGCAGATCCCCAAATTAATATCCACTCTAACCACTGCAGAACACTGTATCCCACTTCTAGGTATTTGACACATGCTCACTCCTGAATATCTGATATTCGCACATGCACACACTCTTGGGAAAGGCTGACACAGATTTATCTGCTGTGTTTCTTTGCCCAAATTACATGGTAGTGACTATCACCAGTCAAATACCACCGTACCCTTCAAAAGGGGAGTCCAATTATATTTGGTAAAATAGATATGGAAATAAATGGTAACATGTATTCCACACAGTAAGGCTTTTTGGAGTGGCCCTGGCTTTATCACAATAAGCATAAACACTCTCAAGTTAGTAAAGAAAATATTAACTACATAACCAGTCACAATGAGAAGTAATAAAACATTTAATAATAAATAAAAGGAATTAAAACATGTAAATATTGTATAACTGATTCCAATAAACAACAGATTTTCTCATATGGGAAGTATGAAAGTAATACTGTAAAATACTGTAGGATAGGTCTTTGGTTATTCCCATACCCTTACTTCCATGACCCTCTCAAAGGGTTTGAAGCTGCATTTTTGCCAGCACTGTCTCTTGTAATCCTCGGTTCTAAACTTCTCAGTCTCTCTTTGGTCTCCAGTTCATATTGGCGCTGCTTCTCCTCAACCTCCAGTCATTGGGCTTCCAGGCACAGTTTCTCTGCTGATTCCAGTTCAAGACATTTAGCCTCCAGTTCCAATTTCCTTAACTCCAGATGAATTCTCAGGTCCTCTGAAGAAAATGTGGACTGTCCCGTCTTGGCAGGCTGCACATCACCAACACCAAACTGGATATACTGCAACCTGCTGTTCTGAGTTGTGGCTGCAACCAAGGCTGAAATCATTGCTTCCTTGGTCAAGCTAGCATGCACCAATCCTCTGGCTTCACACTGCTTAGGCAACTGGATCTTTGACAGCTTGCTAAAATCCTCTGCTGACATCATTGCCTGCTATCCCTGACTATCTAGCTAAAAATTTAATAAAACTGTGGTGGATTTAAATTCTGAATGTTTACCTTGTAGACCTCAAGAGTGCAAACCTTAATGACAACTACCCACAGGCTACTGGAATTCAATTAAAAATGTCACTGCTGCCATCAGTTAATGTGATGTCCAGCTATATCCCACCAGACTGCCAACAATTAAATGATGTCCCTTACTATCCTCAGTCAGTAACTAAGGAGCTTCAGTCCTCGCTATTGACTCCAATATGACAATGTCACTTAAACAGAAGTAATATTTCACAGTTTTCCCCTAAGAGCACAACAGAAACATGCTGTTGTTTTCTGGGACTGGGCTATATACGTCTGCCCACCCAAACATAATTTCTTATTACACACTTCAGAGCAAAGTGTCCCAGTTTAAGACCTCTGATACACACACACACAAAGTAAATTTAAATCTCACACATCCAAACACTTCTGTGAATGCCTGACACAGATTCCCATCTGTGTCCCTTTCCCAAAATAATACAGTAATGCTGCCACCAATCAGAGGGTCTCCATGCCCTTCTAAAGGGATGTCCAAGTATGAAAATTAATTAACAAAATAAATGGTAGCTATGACCAGAAGAGCCAGGACTTAGAGGAGACCTGGGGTGTATCAAAGAGGTAGAAGCACTCTCTAACCTCTAAAGAAAAATACTAGCTTTCAGCTACAATATAAAGTAATAAAAATGTAATAATAAGTAAAATGATTGCAAGATTGTAAATCAATAACACTCAATAAACATCAGAATTCAGTCACCAGAAATGTAAAATCAAACTGCAGGATAGGAGTTCATTATTCTAGACAAACTATCTTAATAACTAAGCTTTCCTGATCTAACTAAGGAGTACTGACCCTGATCTACTCTAGCATATAATAGTAAGGCAAAGGCAAGCTTACATTTTTTTTTTTGGTGAGTTCTCTTTTCTTTGTGTCCACTGACTGCCCAGTACTTGACAAACTGCTCAGTACTTGACAAACTGCTGTCTCAACTGTCTAATTTCAAAATATAACAGTCAGCTGTTTAAAATATTTTTTCTGTCAATCAGCTGTTTAAAAATCTCTTATCAACCAGGAGCATTCTAGTGACTTCACTCACTGTTCAGATGATTTTCCACAGTTTGTACTTTAGAATGCTCCTGTCAAACATGTGCAGTTAGAGATGTATCAAAGCAGTGACAGATTCTTTAAACCTTCTTTTTAAACAGGAAAATACTCAACATTTAAAAACACATTTACATTTTCACAATTAGGCATGCTGGATTACAGTACAAGTTAATCTGATAATAAGCACAAATCTCCTGCCAGACATGCAAACACAGATGACAGTGTTTTCAGTTTTCTCACACCTGGCATCATATGTTAGTATATGTTTATGAGTAGGAGAAAGGTATTAGGTCCTAGGTGATCAGTAAATGTGATATGCATAGTCTCTTAGCCAAAGCAAAGGCTTACTGGGCATGCCCACTTCTGCCTACAGGGAAAAGCAGCTGGTGATTTCTTCTCCGAGTCCTCCTGTGATTTTGGCTGTGGTGACCTAGGCATTGATGGGGGGATGTGTGGGCCTTCCTCTTGCTGATCATGCTGCAGATGTTTCTACAGGATCAGATTGTGGAGCATAGCATATACTGTGAATATCTGTGTACTCATGCATGGATCATACTGCAGTGATCCACCTTATATATCTAAGCACTGTAAACGTGATTTTAGCAGCTCAAACACATGCTCTATGATGTTTCTATTTTGAGCATGTGCCTCATTATGGTGTTCTTCCATGGGCATGTGTGGACGTCTGATGGGTGTCATCAGCCACATTTCCAGGGCATATCCAGAATACTCCAGTAAATGGCCCTGTTGGATGTCCCTGCCCCCCCCCCCAGCAAAAATCTGTATTCTAAAACCTCCAGCTCATGTAACACATGGAAAGTGACCCTGGGCCTGAAAACTTTTCTCCTTCTCAGCCTAGGCCTATTGCCTCCAGCACCAACAGCATTGCTGGAGTACATACAGATGTAAAAAGCTGCAGTAGCTCCTAGCATTGTGTCATCTAAAACTTCCTTGTCGCTACTCAAGTGGTATTGAAATTTTCAGGAAAAGCATGAAGGTAGGCTATGTGGATGCTTTATATCTTGTTGAAGAGCTCCACTTTGTTGAATTTAGTGATTAACTTGCAGTTCACCTGTTTATGCTGTAATTAGCAGCTATTGAACACACCTGCTGCTTGCTGATTAGTGCGCTATGCACAGCTTCATGCACACCAATGCAGCTTTGCATACCCCTGTGCAGCTTTACACACCTTTGGGCAAATTAAAAAAGGTATTGCAATGGTTGCAGCTTGATTCCTGTGGTATTGTGCAAACATGGTGCAAAAAGTGAAGGAAATGTTGCACACCCTGTATTCAAACACAGGACCTTTTCTACTATAGCCCTACCCATGCACGTGCTGCAACAGGAATACTTATATGATAAGCACACTATACCTGCTATTCATTACTACATTTCCTGTTAGTGCGCTAAGCACAGCATCGCGCAAGCAAGATCAATCAAAACATTAATTAATAAATTAATTAAAATAGATAGAGGACACATTTCAAAACAAAACACACAATGTGTGCATTATGCACAGCTTACATGCACTTTCCACCTTCACAGACCTACTTGTCCACCTCTGTAAGTGTAACCTGACACCCCCCGATGTCATCACTCACTCTTGAAATCCATTGTAAACCAAAACAGCGTGGAAGTGCTTACATAAAGTGTACCTGTGTACACAGTTACTGTTTTTTCTGATTCAATGATTCTTACTAGCTTTGGACCTCATTTGCATCTTCACTGTCCTGACAGCCTAGATTCTACATGATTAGTAACAGTGCAAGCAGAGAAACTGCAGGGAAGCACAATGTTGTCAACAGAAGGCAGAGTATTAACTTGCCTAGATATGTGACACATTCAACATATGATTACAGTACATTATCATAATCAATTTCCAGAGTTTTAATCATGTTGGCAGCCTATATAACCTACAAGTATATTCTTCATTTGGGGGTGAGGGAGCAGAGGTGCATTTATGTCACAGCAGTTGAACAAACATTTTTTAACTGATTTTCTACCATCTACAGTGCATAATTAAGGAATAATATGTTAGATGTAAATTTTTTAGGTCAGTTCTGGATACATTTCTCTGATTGTACTTGCTCTTGTTACTGTGTAGTCTCCCTGTATTCAGAAGATTTCCGAATACATGTCCAACACGAACATTGAGTCTATATGGTTTTAATAAAGGTAATTGGATCACTTCACCATGTTGTTTCACTTCATTAACGTAAAATTCAGCTGCTTATGCTGAAATTTGCATGCCACAAAATTTTTCTCATTTTCGTGTCTGTGTGCGCAGCAACACAAGGATTACTGAATCTAAAACTTGCCATTCCTCCACAATGCGTACACGGGAAAAATTATCATGTAGGCTTTATTGAATTCCCCCATGCCTCTCCACAGATTCTGATAATAAGGTCTATTTTACTGACACTGTATCTAAAATTAAAGTGCTGTAGTATTGGAATCTCAAGAGAATGGGATTACAGTTTACAAAATCTGATGTGGGAATCCCTTGAGACATAATTTTCAGTGTGGTGTAGCTAGAACATGTCAATAATTAATAAAGAAATAAAAGCTTTAGTGTAATACACACTTCTTCATTGCTTGGCTAAAAGAACCTCAGTCAAAATAAATTATATACTTTCAGTGCTTTTGTAATATTTCCTTTTTTATTAAAAGCACAGCTACCGATAAGAATGTGTATTTAGTTGACTGATATTAACTCCTCTAAAAAGGCAGATTTAAACTATGGTTAGGAAAGGTAACCTCCAGAAAAATATGCTGTCAGTTTTTTTTTCTATTTTACTCGTGGAAAATATTTATATTTTCTCAAACTCAACAGGAAAGTAAGTTTTGTTGACTAAAAGTCTACAGAATATAAGGTCTACAGAATAACAGGTAAAAACGTGAATATTTCATTCAGCTTAAGTAAATACAAGCTACCCAAAATTGCATACATCACTGAGATATAATTCAACAGGACATGTGTTAATCTGTAACTTTCTGTCAGAAGGGCGACATTTCTAAACACATGAAAAGACAAAAATATAAGGTAAAATGTATATATCTGAAGTTAAATCATAGATAATTGAAAGTCTGTCAGATACACAAATGTGAATTTGTCATTGGCAGGAACAAAAAATGATTTACACAAATCTTTGGGAAACCGCAAAAGGGAAGGAGAGCGTATAGTTCTTCCTTGTCACTTTTGCAGTGTAACTTATTAAAGGGATATCCTGCAAAGTATAGCCAAACGTTTTGCCTGTATACCAAAGCCTTAGCACCTTCTAGGTGCTATACATCAGACATATATCCTGTGTCCAAGGTATAAGATACATAAGTGATATATGAGTGTCTAGTCCTCAAACCTTTTTTGCTGCCAGTCAAATGCTACTTTGAATTCAGTCTGCACATCATTCATCACGTGGCTTCAGTTACTGAGTATTCAAAAGGTAAGTACCTCATTAGGGTCTTGTCCTTACTTTTTTCCTTTGGTTGTATTGCCTTTTGCATGTCATCTAGGAATGGAAAATGTGAATGTGTGGGGCAGATTCCCCATAAAGATAGAAATGAGAAGTGCCTTTTTTGTCTAGGTGCTACCCACGGTCATACTTGGTGTGATATTTGTCAGGCATTTATACTGAATACTCTGTGTAGTCATTTGTCTTCCCTTTACATCTATTTTGAGAACCAGTGTTTGAAGCTGTTAGCTGAGGAGAAACAAGACCTCTGCATCTGCTTCCTCCAACATTTATCCACACCTTAAAAAATTATTTAAAAAGACCATATGTCAAATTGGCTGAAGAACATGAGGACCATCCACTGATGATGCCAACCTCCTCTGTCACAACCCTGTAGGAGGCTGACACAGGGCTGCCAAACCCCATATCTGCTGAGGCTGTGCCTGTGTCTGCTGCTGATGAGGAGGGGAACCATGGCTGATTGTCTTGGAGGGGCCTAGGGTGTTTCCCAGATTCTTGTTAAGGAAGAGGTTCCTGGTTCCCTTATTTAAGTCAGGTAAAGGTCTCAACCCCCTCAGTTTTCAGGGCTGATGTTCCTTTAAAAAGAAATATAAAACCAGACATGTACCTCATGTGGCTAAGAACCAATACAAAGAATGGCAAGATTTCAGTAAGGGTCTTTTCAAAGCTGTTGTGACTTTGAAGCCTTGTCAGTTACTTTCCCTTCCTGTTCAGTGCTCTGGTCTTCTACCCCTTGTAAGCACCCTCAAGATTCTAATTCCTCTGAAGATGTGGATTTGGATTCTAGAAAAGAGTCTTTGGCCTACTCATCTCAGGTCCATTCCCCTCTTGCCTTCGTATCTGAGGAAGAGGATTCCCTTTGCCCTTTTTAGTTTGCTTATTGAGGAATTATATTTTGGGGGCAGTATTGTTCACATGATGGAACATTGTAAGTGAGACTGTTCCCAAATTTCTGCTATCCAAAAGAGGTACTATGACGTCTTGCAGATTGACTTGCACCAGTCTTCTGCAGTCCCTCCAGTATGCCCTCTTGAACACCATTTTCTCTGGTTCTCAGGTTCCTGACTCCCAGCCTCCAGATCTAAAGAAACCTGACAAGTTTTATAAAGGGCCTGAGGCTCAAAAGTTTTTTATATAAAAGCCCTTCTTCTGACCATGTAGTGATTTCTTTGGTTACTGATGAGCCTTCTAAACTACTGTCCTCTTCCAGCATCACTTGTGTACCCTACGCCTTGGTTGTAGGATATACATCTGACATATGGTGCCTGGAAGTTGCTAAGGCTTTGGCATGCTGGTCAGATGCTCAGCTAGGCAGGATATCCCTTAAGTAAGAAATACTGCAACAGTGAGAAACAGGACATCTACTGTTATGGTAAGATCTCATGCAACTGTACTTTCTTCTGTTTGCTGCCTAAGGGCCCATGACAGTAGTAGAGAGAATGAATTTTGCAGTGTGGAACAAATCCAAAGGAATACATATAAACAGCAAATAACTTTCTTTCATCTGATCACAGCAAATTCCTGGCATGTGTAATGCCGAGATACTTGCATTGATTCTCCACATTCATGTTGCAAACCCATATTATATGTAACACTATATTTCTGAATTCTCATTAATTCTTAATTACTGTGTAGAAAAATGAGGTAAACATCAAATGTAGTAGTAACCTAATTTCATTTCACCAAGTAACTGAAATACAGTATTGATATCGGTGGTAGCTAGATAAATAAGATGCATAAAATACTTTCAGCTGCATTTCTGTAGCTGAAAGGTCTGTAATTTTCTAACAAAATATGTGCTACTAAGATAGAATAAGGTTGTACTTAAAATGCAAGATCATAATTTGATCCTTGATCAAATGTTCATGGCATATTTAATGACACATAGATTATAAATGGGTTAAGAGGACAAAACAGTTGACCTGTAATGAGTGGTGTACCTCAGGGATCAGTCTTGGGGCCCTTGTTGTTTGGGATATACTTTTCTGAGGTGCAGGCCAAAACCATTGGGCTATGGCTGACCAAGTCTGCAGATGACTGTAAGCTGGGTGATGTCATCAGTTGCCCTAGAGATGTGGACATCCTCCAAGAGTGTCTCACTCAAACAAATGACTGGTGCCAGAAACATGGCCTCAAACTGACTGCCAAAAAATGCATCATCATCCCCTTTGGGGAGAGTGATGTCCCCACAAATGATCAAATTAATAACAAGGTCTTAAGCATGCAATCAGTCGTGAGGGACTTGGGCACCCAGGTTGATAGCAAACTGACTTTTGACCACCATATGGCCTCTGTTGTATAGAAAACTTTCTACATGGCCCATCTCAGTAGTAAGGGTATCTCATCCAGGGACAAGGTGGTCATAACATCCCTGTATTCTTCCCTTATAAGACCCATTATTGAATACAATGCCCTTTCAGAATATACCTTACAAAGCACATTTAGCAGCTGGACAGACCACAGAAGTTCCTCACCAGGAGAATCAAGGGCCTCAAACATCTACCCTACACAGACAGACTAAAGGTCCTGCCCCTCTCTCTCTCTCTCTCTCTCTATATATATATATATATATATATATATATATATATATACATATACACATATATATGTGTGTGTGTGTGTGTGTGTGAACAGTTAAATGAATGCATTATGTAGGTCATTTGTAGGTATCCATTGTTGTTGACTACTGTGCAGCAAAGGAGCAAAGGCAACATATGACAGACATTCCAACTGGGTGCAATACCATCTTACTTGTGTGCAGTTTATATTACCCACATAATACTGTCCTTCATTTTAAAGAAAACTCCCTTTAAGGGAGCAAAAGTATACCTAAAAGAGACACACAAGAAAATGATGTTATACTAACTAGACTACAGTTTAAAACTACTATAATTGAAACAGTCTTCTCTGGGTTTGGTCCTGCCACCTGGAACCATCTACCAAGTGAAATCAAAAAGTAAAGAATCTGTAGCATCATTAAAACCATTATTAAGAAAACACCTTAAAATGAGACCACTTTCACATGCTTCAGAGATACTAATATATTTCAGCAGCTGGAATTCACAGTCTGTAGGATAATGTTTCATTTTTGCAGCTGACCAGCATTTTCTTTGTGAAATGAATTTTTAGCAGTTGTAAACACTGTAAAAAATCGCAAATACTGTTTTTGCTTACATCTGTGTACTATTCCCACATGTAAATGCTTGTTCTATACCACTCAAATATTAATTGTACTATATGTGCACATTACTATACCATTCTACATACCTATGTACTTTATATAGGTTCTCTGGTTGTAACAGAAAAGGGGCAGTAGACTAGCTCACCTTCTTGGTAAACATGATAAATAAATAAATATATTAAAAAAAATCTAAATTTCAGTGGTATTAAACTGTTTTTATTTAACCTCTTATTATAATATAGTAGTTTGCATATATTTAAACATGTATTTAGCCTTTAGGGTCATGAGCAGCTATCATGTATGTAGTCAAGGAGACTAGTGAGATTATCCCAGTTTCCCAAAAGCTCCAGAGCACTTTCTTGGTAAGTAACCTGTTCAAAGTCACACAGCACGCAAATGAAGGTTGAGGGAATCAAACCCTGGGCCACAAGAAACAGCTTCTCAGCAGCTCATAATTTCACTGTACTGCACTGTCAGACTACAAAATGTTCCCAGCACTCACATTAGCTTTCTCAAGACTGTTCCAGTTCCATATTATTTAATAGTCAATATAATCTTTTCTGAAAAAAACAAAAAAAATACTTGTTTTCCTGCCATTCTAAGCTAGTATAGTCCAGTTTTCAGGTTAGTGCTGAATTCAGGGCTGTGTTACAAGTTTCTGTGTTTGCCCATACCTTACTTGGATAGAAGAAAGTTTCTCTGTTTACTGCGAGAGGGAACTGTGAGCAGCCTATCTGTCCCTGGAGGAGTGGTTTCAGCCCAGAAATCAGTAGTTTATTGGCCATTTTGGGCTAATTTCTCTTTCATTTCCCTGCTATAAAACCCACATTTGCAAGGTTGTTGTGCTAGTATACAGCTCAGCAAGCTCCTGCCTGGTGCTCTGCAGAGTTCTACAGCAACAGAGAGACAAAAGAGAGACTTTTGAGTGATTATCATTTTTCTGCATTTTCTTGCTGCCTTTAGCTAATTCCGCCTAAAACACTGATTTTGGGGTGTCCAACCTTTTGGCTTGCTGGGGCCGCATTGAGTGAACAGAAATGGTCTTGGGGCCGCATATAAAATATATCATATAGTTAACTCTTTCGTTGCTCCAGAAGACCACAGTTGACCTCCTGGCTGTACTGTAGGTGCATTTGAACAATGAATAAATGTAATAAATGCCTAATATTTGCCTTAAAATTCAAATTCTCATTCTAATTCTCTAATCTTACAGTTAACTCTAACATCTTAGTTAATATATATATATATATATATATATATATATATATATATATATGTACATATATATATATATATATATATATATATATATATATATATTACAAATAAACAGATATTCACTACAGCACTAGCATTTCTCACTGTGAAAACCATTCCAGCAGTCCAACTATGTAAAATGTCAACATCAGCAGTCCTACAATACTATAATCCACAAAAATAACCCAACAAATTTGCAATAAAGTAAAGAATTCACATTACTGACTTAATAAAACAATTTTGAATAAGCTACAAGAGGGTCTCACCCAAACAAAAAACTGGTGCCAGAAATATGGCCTGAAGCTAAATGTCAAAAAATGCATCATCATCCACTTTGAGGAGAGTGATGTCCCCACAAATTATCACATTAATAACAATGTTGTAAGCACGCAGTAAGTTGTATGGTACTTGGGCACCCAGGTTGATAGAAACCTGATTTTTGACCACCAAGTTGTCTCCTTTGTAAGGAAAGTTTTTTTACATGGCCCAATTCATTAGTAAGGGTATCTCATCCGGGGACAAGGAGGTCATAACATCCCTGTATTCTTCCTTTACAAGAGCCATTATTGAGTGCAATGCCCCTTTTGGCATGTGCCTCAGCAAAACACCCTGCCAAAAGAAAGACTACAACCATTTCTGACAAAAAAGGTCAAAGGACTAAGTTCACTTAGTTATCCAAACAGACTAAAAAGCTTCTTGCTTTCCTCTGTCTCTCACTGGCCCCTATAAATTTAATCATTGGCTTGCTTTCCAGGCTAAGAAAGATCCTGCCTTAAGAGATGTCCTCTACCTCAGAAACATTGGTTATACTTAACACGCTCACTACAAAGACCACAGCCTTCACTGCAACATAAACAAGCCACTTCTTATGGACAGGTTCTTGACACAAAAACCTTCAACTTCTGTAAAAAGCTCCTCTCATTATCAAACAATGTAGTTCAGCAACACAATGGCTGGATGGATAGCCATACATGTAGTCCTTGGGTAAGTAGCATAGCCTTCATCAAACCAGATGGAAAAAACACATACTAACCTTTCCCAGCTGGATGGCTAAGATCTAATATTGGTTACTCAAGTCTAGTTGCCCAAGAAGAGGGGCATGTTTAACTAAGAATTCCATTTGTAAAATTATATTCAGTATACATATTAAATCTCTCTGTTTCTTACACACACACATACACACACACACACACACACACACACACACACACACACACACACACACACACACACACAAAAGCCTCTACTTGTAAAATAGGCAACCTCAGTAATCACATGACACCCACTCACTGAATGAAATTGTCTGGAAGTCAAAATATCTGAAAAAAAAATCATAATAGAGATGGATTTATCCATGCAATTTCCAGCCACCAAAAGGACCATCAATAAATGAACAAACAACTGCTCAGCAAAAAGTAAATCAATAAGAAAACCATAAACTATAATGTTACATACTGGTGTAAACATATAACTTGTGTCAATCCCCAGGTTAATCCATACCAAAAGATTTTTTCAGAGCTTCAGCTATGTACAAACAGCTTTCTCCTAAAAACTTAACTCATTGATATTTGCCTTGCTGTAATTATAACTGTAAAAAAAATGTTTTTAAGTTTATTCTCTACCTCAGTGATTCTCACTGTTATGAGATGTAATCTCTGCCATATTGTATGATTACTACATCCATAATTTGCTGTCTCTCTCTCTCTCTCTCATGTATTGTATTAAATTGTTTTGTGTTATTTTTGGAGCTTTTCTCTCCGGGCCTCCGCTGAAAATGGACATGTTTCCAGTCGGACTTTCCCAGTAAACAAACGTAAAATAAAATAAAATAAACTTCTCTCCAATATAAAGCCATTTGACATTCAGACATTTTAATTTGTGCAGAAGTTACTCACAGACTGGCAGTTTACTGAGCTGTAATGCTGAACTTCGCTTTTGAAAAAAAACAAATTCCCAGACTTTGTCAGTAGCTCAAAGTGTAGAGAGGATTATTTATTTATTATATATTTATTTATTTTTGGAAAACATCTTTAAAACTGTTAAATTGATTACACACCCAGAAACACAGAAAAGTTATTGTGATTATGTAAACCACAGGCTGCTGTAAGAAATCAAAGTCACATTAGCACTCTATGCTTCTGTCCGAAAAGATGAATCATACCTGTCAATTCCAAAAGAAGTAAAGTAGCTTAATAAGAAGGTTATTATAGCAATAACCCACGCCTGTGTGTGGGTAATGCTGGATTTACACCCGGTTGGCGTGGTTTGGTCCCGAGGGACCAAACAAAGCCAACCGTGGGTAAATCCAGCATTACCCACACCCAGAAGTGGGTTATTGCTATTATATGACATTATTTAAGAAAAGAAACTATTAATTTTCTTAAATAATGGCGTAGTATAATGCCTGTTTACTGCCCTTCCACAGATGTCTGGCATCCGGCACTTCTGATGTACTGCGCCTGCACAGTACATCAGAGTTGTGGGCAAAAGCAATGGAGAAAGCAAGATCTCCGTTGCTTTTTTTACTGTTTTAGCTATGTTAATGGGTTTAACATAGCGATTTGCTTTAAAATAAACGGAGATGTCCGTTGCTTATTTTAAAACTGTCTCGCTATGTTAAACCCATTTAATATAGTAAATAAAAAAAGCAATGGAGATCTTGCTTTCTCCATTGCTTTTTAATTTGCTATGTTAAATGGGTTTAGCATAGCGAGACAGTTTAAAATAAGCAACGGACATCTCCGTTGCTTATTTTTAACTGTCTCGCCATGTTAAACCCATTTAACATATGAACAGAGTTAATGGAAAAAGTCCGGCGACCGACCTTTTCCATTAGTATAACTCGATTTACAACGTGCACGCTGGCCAATCAGCGTGCACGTTTTGGAATATTAATTAGGGGTCATGGTATAATTGCAAGGTTACATGGCAGTTAATATTGGAAATAAGCAGAGATATTAAAAAGGCTCTGTTTTTCATAATTATGCCAAAAAGTCTTCCAAGATAAATACAACTGATTTAGTATGGAACCATACCTCTCAGCCTTAGAGCAAGAAATCTGGACAAAGCGAAAAATAAAAGTAGGACACAGACCCAAAAATAGTTATGCATCACAGACGACATTGAAACAACTGTAGCTGCAAACATTATACATCACTTATAATATTTCTATCTCATTATTGTCAGTTAAACATTATATGGCTCATTCAGTCCTGCCTTCTTTTGCATCAAAGAAAACCATGCTTTGAAATGACAAATGCATTAAAAATAACAAATAAAACACATTGCATCAACATCCTGCAACTTCCTACCTGCAAGCAACCACAGAGCTTTCACTGAAACGAGGGCTGCTTGTTTCCCCAGAATGACAGCTCTCCCTAATTAAGTCTAATGGTATACAATCTACCAGTATCTGGACTACCTGAAATAAATTAAATTATGGCCTGTAAATTGAAAGTACACTTTGTTTAATTAAACTATATTTCTAAGCCCACTTACTATATTTTTTCAGTAATATCCCAATATCCATTTCCAGGTCACTTTACAAGACATTGGCAGTGGTAGACTTGGCATCCTTCAGCACCCCACAGGCCCACGCTAATACATTGTCCATTAAATGTAAATATCCATCTACTGTAAATGGCAAGAAGCTATGTCTTAAAAAATCTACTTCTGGCATGCATACCCAAGTATTAGGTTTTGAAACAAAGAAATATATTCTCCACAGTCTGTAAGTCTCTGATATTAATGATTATCTACTGTTGCAGCACTCCCAACACATAAGCACACACATACACACTAAAATCCCCAACATTTAAAAAATTATAGTGCCCACTTGATTTGCCAGTATTGATGATCTGCCAAAGCTATGCTTACTGTTGCCCAATCTACCACTACTTAGAACCCACCAATGAAAAAAACAGTACTAGGTGCTTTTTGTTTGTCTGAAAAAACAATACAACTTTATATGCTACAGTCCCACATAGTCAGTCCACTACTGACCCATTAACCCTAGGCTGGTGTCTCATTCTTACTCCCTGGAACTGCATTACCTTGGATGACTACTTTTATTTCCTAAGCAAAAGATACAAATTGGAAGATGAGGCGAAAATCCATACAATTAAGAGGTTATGTGTTCATGTTCAATAACAACACTCTCCCTGTCAGGAAAGCCGCAATTTAATGAAAGTGTACTCTTAATGTATGATGTATTTGTGAGCTAACTTGTTTGTGTTCAGTAGGTAGACTGATCACTGTTAGCCTCTTTGTGCATGCATCTCTCTCTCTGTCATACACACATACACACACACTCTTCTTCTACTTTCAGTCACACAATTCTGCTTTCATGCATGCACTCACTCACACTGTACTTGCCTATTAACACAGGTAATTGCTGTCCCTTTCAAAGGCAACAGCGGCAAATCCATAGATTAGTCCCTCTTCCGTGAGAACACACACACACAGATTATTCGACGCAAAATAATGGCGTAAGCACACTGACCCTTTTTTGGCTCAAAAACAAAACTAGAAGGGTGCTTTGACACATGCACACACCAACATTAGCATTACAGGTCACGGGAGCAAAAAACACAAAACAAAAAAAGTGTTTTGGGGCATACGTACATCGATGTTACGGTTAGAGGTTGAGGGCCGCATGGAAGAGCTCTGAGGGCTGCATGCGGCCCGTGGGCCGCAGGTTGGACACGTCTATTCTAGAGTTTCTGTGATTTAAAAAGCTTGTTTCAGCTACATATTGTACTTATTTTACTGCCTGCACTTTAACAAAGTTGTTTTTGTGTTTAAATTACCTGTTTAACTGTTGTAGGCTACATTTAAAGTGTTTTTTTTTGATTATATCTTCTATATTTTCTGAAAAAAACAAACAAAAAAAAAAACAAAAAAAATATTTGTTTTCCTGCCTTTCTAAGCTAGTATAGCCAGTTTTCAGGTTAGTGGAATTCAGAGCTGTGTTACAAGTTTCTGTGTTTGCCCATACCTTACTTGGATAGAAGGAAGTTTCTCTGTTCACTGTGAGAGAGGGAGCTTTGAGCAGCCTATCTGTCCGTAGAGGAGTGGTTTCAGCCCAGAAATTAGTAGTTTATTGGCCATTTTGGGCTAATTTCTATCTCTCTCATTTCCCTGCTATAAAGCCTGCATTTGAGCGGTTTTGCACGCCGGGCAGCGCTGGTAAGCTAAGGTATAATTATAGTAGATTTGTTTGGATCCATCCTACATGAAATAGGGCTTCAGTGGTTAGAGGAAAGCATGAGGGATAGTAAAACATTTTCAGTAGATGACTTTAGGAATTGTTCAATGTTTATGTATTTGATTCTTAGGAACAATTTCATGTATTTTCAGGGTGAATTTTTCCAGCAAAAAAGAGGAGTAGCTATGGGAGCGAAATGCGCCCCCACTTATGCAAATATAATTCTGTCTAGATGGGAGCAACTCTTCATATTAAACAGTCCTTATGTCAATTGTTGGTCCCTGTACAAAAGGTTTTTAGATGATATAGTGATTTTTTTGGACAGACACATTCCAAAAATTTATGGAGTTTATGCACTATATCAAAAACACAACTAATGTTTTGGATTTTACACATACTTTCAATCAAGATTCCCTCATTTATTTGGATATTCATCTTGCCAAAAGATTGGATGTTTTTTCTTCTTGCATTCATCGCAAAGAAACTTTTTCCAACTCCTATTTACATTTTAGGAGTAGTCATCCTTTTTTTCAAAAAAAGAACCTTGTAAAGGGACAGTTAGTTAGGGTAAGTAGGATGACTTCAGATAAAGGGGAATTCACTATAGAGGCAGCAAAGTTATTCAAAATGTTTACTAGACGTGGGTATCCGTGTTCTCTCTTACAGGAGATGGTAGATTTAGTAACACTGGGTAGGAAGAACAAATTTGCACCGATATTAGGACAACCTATTCAGCTGACGGAACAGCCAAGCACTAGCACAAAGGTAGTAAAGAAATGGGATGATGCCTACATCATAGATTTTTCTGGTGAGGAAGGTATGATCAAAGGTGTGATCACCAGGGAATGGAAAAAGTTCACTGAAATTTCTGACCTAGAACCTTTGAAAAATAAGTTACTAACATTTACATATCGTAAAGACTTAAACTTTAAGCAATTGTTTGAGTTTGGGAAGGCCATCAATTCGTCAAAGAGACCAGGTACATTCAAATGTAGTTCATGCTCCCAATGCCCCTTTTTAATCAATGAAAGTAAGATCTTTGTTCCATCAAGAGACAGGGAGATCAAAAGTAATTGTTTTTCCAACTGTAACACCAACGGTGTAGTTTATCTTGCTATTTGCCAATTTTGTAACTCATTCTACGTTGGAAAAACAGAGCGAAAGTTGAAGAACCAAATATATGAGCATAGGTATGAAATTAGTAAAAAGAATAACAAAAATGCCCTATACAGACATACTTTAATTTGTCATCAGGCTAGTTTTCTTTTCTTCATCCTTGAGGTAGTACCGAAAGAAATAAGAGGTGGTTTGTGGGAAGCCAAACTTGAATACGGAGAGTTATTTTGGCAAATTCTATTAGATTCCACAAAACCACCAGGCTTAAATGATATGATTTGTATCTCTTCAGTGCTAAAACTAAGAGCTGCCAAATTGTGATTACATACAAAGACCACATGGTGGCAGTACATACATTGTTTTAACATTTGAATATACTCAGTAGAGTAACATTTTTTATTTAAATATTTTTATTCAAATATAGTTATTTATTATAACCAACTTTTTAAATTATTTAATTATTTGAATATAATCCTGATTATATGGGATGAATCAACTACTCAAATATGTCAAGTTAAGCATTTTTAACTATTTATTTTTGCTTATTTATAATGAAAAGTATACTTAAAGTTTTTCAGGAAAGAACATCAGCTGTATTCATTGATTGATTGAATGCCTTTTTAATTGGTCAAGCTATTTAAATGTTGGGCTGTTACTATTAATTTGTGATGCTTTCTGATGAAGACTGTTATTTTGGGTCGAAAACGTATGTTTTGTTATCTGGCGTTATTTCCTTTTCTACATTAATTTTATCTACAGTGGTTTCGGACCTTTATTTTGATTCTCTCAGCAAACCTCTTGCTTTGGTTTTGTGTCGTGGTTGGTTTGCTTACATCCTTTTGGTTTATAAGGTATAATTATTCCCAGCTCCACAAAGTCTGCTCTTCAATTTTTCCCTTGGAACTAGACAAACTTTCAACTTAAGCACTCAAACCATTCACTTCTCATTCGAGCACATACTCAGAACTCATAGCAAGCACTAATAAACCTTAGCACTAGACCCCCCTATACTGTAGAGAAGGACAAGGCTTTCTATTCAACCTTACCAGCCAATCAGTAAAACAGTTCACTGTACCTTTCCAGGCATGTCCAAAGGGCAGTTTCAGGTGTACTCTCTGGTCCAACTGATGAATCTGGGCATTTTGAGGCAATGTTACAATGTCCTCCTTCTACTAAACACTAATACATGCGAGAGACGCAATTATACAGCCAAACTGGAGGCTAAGCTTTCTCAACCCAAGACTGGACCAGGCAGTCAAGAGGAGAAGGGAATTACTTGCATCACACCACCAGTCGCACATAGACCTATGAAACCAGCACCGGCAAAAAACACACATAAATACACAAAAATATATTCGGAGGCTCTAAATAAAAATCTGCAAAAGCAACAGAGACCTCCAAAGCAGACATCCAAGCAACCTCCAACCCCAACACAAACCATGAAACACATACTTAACAAAACCAGTGTGCCACACAATCACAGCCCTTAAGGCAAAATAACATACCCAACACACTAGTAATAGGTGACTCTATAGTCAGACACACTGACATCCGACTCACAAGGCTGAACAAGGAGAAGGTTACTGTTAGCTGCCTATCAGATGTCAGGATCCGCCACATAACACAAGGACTCAGGTCACTCCAGAACAAGTACAAATATGACTCTGTCATTGTCCATGTTGGTGTGAATGACCTGAGCCATACCTCCCTGGACTACATGAAAAGAGACAAGGAGGACCTCTCTGATCACATAGCCCAGGCCGGTATGACCCTGACCCTAAGTAACATCCTGCCCTCACCAAGATTGATACCACGGTATAGAGAAAAATTATCAATTTCAACAATTGGCTAAGCTTCTGTTGTCATTCAAAGGGGATCCAGTGCCTGTCAGCCTGGGATGACATGCTCAACAAGCCATGCTGCTTCACTAGAGACGGCTTGCACCTGTCACCCTTAGGCTTTTGAATACTGGCCAGGGCTCTTGCCTCCCCCATAGTGCCTTTTTTAGGTAAGGCTCAAAAGACAAACCCACCACTGTAAATAGCACAAGTAACAAAAAACAGGGTAATGCTACTCAATGCCAGAAGTCTAAACCTCAAAATGCACACACTCGAGGCATTTTTCAGTATGGAGAAAACTGATATATGTGCAGTAACAGAAACCTGGTTTAAGGCTGCAGAGAGCACCCCAGCACTAACAGGCTACAACTCATACCATACATTTCGGCCACAAAACCTGGACCGAAATACAAAAGGCAGGGGAGTATCCATATTCATCAAGGATACCCACACATCCAGGTTAGTGGCACAGCACGATGCTTCAGAGATCATCCACTTGCAACTAACAACGGGCAAAACTGCTATTCAAATTACAGCTTGCTACAGATCACCCACCATGTCCCAGGACCCCCACTCCGCATTCCTGGAAACACTGGGAAACATAAAGGTCCTACCAAACACCCTGTTATTGGGTGATTTCAATTACCCAAACATTAACTGGGAGAACTACTCAAGTACAAACTCCCTTGCCCAACATTTCCTCGAATTTATAAACTCAAATGCCCTGGATCAACTAGTCAACACCCCCACCAGAGGTGACAACATATTGGACCTGGTCATCACCAACATGGGCGACCGGTGTCCCACACCGGAGGTCAACCCCTTGCTGGTTAGATCTGACCATAAACAAATCACACTGGATATCCACATTCCGCCACCAGCCCCGGTCAAAGAAACCACCATGAAAAACTTTTCAAAAGCAAACTTCACGTTACTTAAGACCAAGGTGGGAAGTTTCAAAGCCCCCATGCTAAAGGATAACACTGTCCAAGCTGCAAAATCCTTTACTAATGCACTCTATGGGCACCTACAAGAATGCATGGATCGTACTATCCCAAACAAAACCAAGACTTACTCCTCCAAGAAAAGGAAATCAGTCTGGTGGACCCCTGCTTTAAACAAGCTGTACAATAGAAGGAGGAAAATAGCACAGAAAAAAGTAAAATCCCAAGAAGGGAAGACATCCCTGATCAGTATCAGCAAGAAACTACTTTCCCTCATAAAATCATCCAAGGCTAGCTTCGAAAGAAAAATTACCATGGACTCCAAAGATAACCACAAGGCATTCTTTAGCAATGTCAAGAATCTAAGTGGCAATTCTTAGATCTGCTTGGATTTAGTACAGAATGGCACAAAATACACTGAACTGACCGATATAGCCAACATCCTGGCAGACAGGATTCAGTGTGCACACTTCACCCCCCTCTCACCCCCAAAAGGGCCCATAACTATACCAGAAGAATGTAGTGCCCCTGAAATCACAGACACTCAGGTTAAAACAGCCCCGTCCAAAGCTAAAAACACAACATCAATGGGACTGGATGGTGTCCCAGGCTGTGTCCTACACGAGCTCAAAGATGAATTAACCCCTCACCTAAAAACAGTGTTTAAACTCAGCCTCTCCACAGGCTATGTGCCCACAGAGTGGTGCACAGCAATGGTTATTCTGCTCCACAAAGGTGGAGCCACAACGGACCCTGGGAATTATCACCCTATAAGCCTGACTAGCTTGGTCTACAAAGCTATGGAGCGCATCATCATGGATGTCATTAACAGAGACAGTGGAAACATCCAAACACTGGACCCTACGCAGTTCGGCTTTGTTAAGGGCTGATCATGCCTCCTAAACCTGGTGGACTTCTTTGAGACAGTTACCAAGGCTATAACTGAGGGAAAGGTGGTCCACACAGCCTACCTAGACCTCTCAAAGGCCTTTGACACCATTCTCCACTCAGGTATTATAGACAAGCTGAACATAAACTCCTATGTCATGAGATGGGTTGCCAGCTGGCTCTTGGACAGAACCCACATGGTAAGAATTGTGGGAGCTAGGTCTGACTCTAAACCAGTTATGAATGGCATTCCCCAGGGCACAGTCCTAGGACCCCTCCTGTTCGACATATACTTCTCAGAGGTACAGGCAAGCACAGGAGGACAATGGCTGACCAAGTTTACAGACGACTGCAAACTATGGGCTATAATTGACTCTCTGGCTGACACAGACATCCTCCAAAAGGGTCTCACTGAGACAGATACCTGGTGTCAAATCCATGGCCTCAAGCTAAATGCCAAAAAGTGCATAGGTTCATACTAGGCTATCTGCCCTAGGGCATTTATAAGCCTAGCCAGAGTGTGTTTGGCTTTTGCCACCCATTTTAAATGAATTTTGCTATGCCCTTTTTCGAGGTTAGTATACTGTGCCTCTGTCTAACAATGACACAGAAGTGATACCCGGGGTAAACCTATGATCTCCCATCCACTCATCAAGATTCCTCTTGAAGAGAGTCAATGAGGGACTCTGCCTAACCTGGACTGGGATTTTATTCCAGAGTGAAGGGAGCCTCTGGGTTATGAATCTGTCCCTCCAGCATGTCCTATTTATTTCAGTGCTGAGGTTCAAGTCTCTCGAGTGCGTAGCTCGATGGGATTTGGATTTTCTGAGGTGCAGCATGTGTATTAATTCCGAGTTGGACATGGCTTTATACATCAGGCACAGATCTCCTCTGAGCAGGTGGTATGCCACTGAGCAGAGCTGGAGTTTCTTTAACCGGGCGGCATATGGCATCTGTTTGAGCCCTTTGATCCTCTTGATGAGGTACTTTTGGGGTCTTTCCAAATGCTGCAGGTGCCTGGTAAGGTACATCCCAAAAGGGGCATTGTACTCAATTATGGGCCTGATGAGGGATGAATAAAGAGGCACGTTGACCTCCCCTGATCTAAATGTGAATCCCTTCATGATTAGGTGGGCTATATAAAATGTTTTTCTACCCACTTTGGCCACATGGTTTTCAAATGAGAGATTGCTATCAACTTGGGTCCCCAGGTCCCTAATTACATCTTCCGTACTTAATGGATTATCACCTATGTGGTAATTTGTGGGCACTTTGTTTTTGCCAAAGGGGATGACTATACACTTTTTGGCGTTTAGCTTGAGGCCATGGCTCTGGCACCAGCTGTCTGTTTCTATGAGGCCCTTTTGTAGGATGCTTGTGTCGACTGGAGAGTCGATTATGGCGCCTAGTTTGCAGTCATCTGTGAACTTGGTCAGCCACAGTCCTTCCATGTTGGCCTGTACCGCCGAGAAATATATACCAAACAAGAGAGGTTCCCAGGACTGAGCCTTGTGGGACGCCACTTGTAACTGGTTTGGAGTCTGACATGGCTCCAGCAATTCTAACCATGTGGGTTCTGTCCTTGAGACAGTTTGCAACCCATCTAGTGACATAGGGATTTATATTTAAGCTGGTGAGCTTATCTATAATGCCCAAGTGGGGTATTGTATTGAAGGCTTTTGTGAGGTCCAGGTAGGCTGTGTGGACCACCTTCCCCTCGTGAATGGCCTTGGTGAATGTTTCAAAGAAATCGACCAGGTTTAAGAGGCAGGATCTGCCCTTAACAAAGCCGAACTGGGTAGGATCCAGTGTCTGTAGGTCCCCAATATAAAGAAAAACTGCAAAGAGTGGCACTGCAAAAAACCAGTAATCCAAAAAGTAATGCCAAAACCAAGGACTGAGTTCCAAAACTAAAATTGACTCGACCAGGAGCAATCAAGGTTCACATTTAGTTTAAATACACTCTTCTAGTTAAAACCATTATTCAACCTCCAATAATTTTTACTAATTTCATAAAATCTAGTAATAAATATGAATTTTATAAATAATTTCTTATGACTTTTAAGTATTTATTTATATTTTTATATATTTGGAAAGTATTTATATATATATAGAAATAACTACACATTTTATAATTTTATATAAAAGTTTTATACATTATTAAATAAACGAAGTAAAAAGTGATTAGGAAATAAAGCACTTGGACACTTTAGGTAACAAAGGTACTCAAACACTTTTTGAATAAGGCAGCAATTTTAATGAGAAGGGTTAGGGGGGTGTTCAATTCGGAATGAATCATGAATATTAATGAGGTGTATAAAGTGATTAGTCTATTTAAACTACAAGAAATGTTTTTATTGGAGGTTGAATAATGGTTTTAACTAGAAGAGTGTATTTAAACTAAATGTGAACCTTGATTGCTCCTGGTCGAGTCAATTTTAGTTTTGGAACTCAGTCCTTGGTTTTGTCATTACTTTTAGGTCCCCAATATCTTTTTTTTTTTCAATAATAATTTTTTATTATTTTTTACAACCATATTACAAATTCACACATTATATACAATATATACAAAATGCTTCCATTGGTTAATTTCACATATATATCAACCTCATGTATTGATCAAAGGTACAGCACTAACAATCAAAAGGAAAATAAAAAAAAAAAAAAAAAAAAAGTCCAACATTAACAAATCCAAGCCAACAGTCTGTCTTTTCTGTACATTTTCTATCTAATCTAAGGTTGATTTAGACTATATTCTGGTTCCCGAGAAAAAGTGGATAGTAACCTCTTAAGCCAAAATAATATTAAAAATTTGCTCCCAGATTTTTATGTTGTTGATATTTTTCTTGTGATCACTAATTAACAGTTTATGCGCTAAGATGTGTTTTATTGCCAACAATCTGAAATTTTCCCACGATGTCTGGGCTGGGTTCAACCAATTTGTGGCTATATATAATTTAATTAATAGGCAAATATTCATAATTACAATCGTTTTGATTTATTTAGATTCTCCGGGGAATATGAAGAATCATAAACTCCCAAGAGAGTGTTGAATTTTGGTAACCCATTTTTTTAACTGCAATTTTAATGAATTCCACAATTTATAAATGCACTTACAACTCCAGAACATGTGAAGCAAATCTGCTGTCTGATCAAAGCAATGTGGGCATATGGGTGAATTCTTAGATCAAATTTGTGCAAAGTGAGACGAGTATAGTATGCATTGTTAAATATCATCAGCTGCGTAAATACCAATTTCTGAAGGGATACGGACTTTAATGTTAATTTAAATGCCTTCAATATCTTATTGTCGTCTGGCAATATCAATTTCTCTCTCCAGTAACTCGATAAAAGAATATAATTATTATACTTCCTCTCTTTTATCAATTTATATGCTGCGGTTATATATTTTCTGTCCTGCAACAGCGCTTCCCATAGATTACGAGAAATGATGAAATCTTCCCCTTTCATTTCAAAGTTGTTAAAATAGTTTATAACCAAGTCTTTTAGCTGTCTTACTATAATTAAATAGGAAATAGGGAGTTCTATTTCTTTTAAAATATCATGTACTGGTACTCCTAGAAAAGGATATAAATCGAGTACAGTTAACTCCATGATTAAAGGGAATTTCTTTAGATCAATCAATTGACCACCAGTTGTTAAATTTGGGTTCCTATGAAACGGTTGGAAAACCATCATATATTTTAGTAAATTTAAGGAAGCGAAAAGAGTTTGAATTGCCGTTACATAACTTTTGATGTGCTCCATTAGCTTATATTTACTCATTGTCCAATTATTTAAAAAGGGTATATGCTTGTACGTTAAGAGCACCCATTTGGGTGTCCATTTTCTATTATCACTATCGAAGTAAGACGTCTTTAAAATCCTATTGGTCTGAATCACTAAATAGTACATTTCGAAATCCGGTAATTCCAGCCCCCCCTTATTTTTTGGAGCCATCAATGTTTCATATGAAATTCTCATCTTCCTAGGTTCCCAAAGAAATCTTCCCAATCTTATATGAAGCTGTTTGAAGAATGTTTTGGTAATTCTGAGTTGTGCAGCTCTAAAAATATATAACATTCTAGGAAGAACATTCATTCTTATGATAGCTGCTCTTGCCATCATCGGTAACTTCAATCTACTCCATCTTTCAAGATCCAATGTTATTTGATCTGTCGTTGACTTTACATTGTTAATAAAAAAATCTCTATTTTCAGTTGAGAAGACAATTCCCAGATATTTTATCTTTCTTCCGTCAATACTTGTCCTATTAATGGTAGCATTGAAAAAGGTGTGGGTGTCTTTAATGGGAATATTTTAGATTTTTAAAATTTAGCTTGTAATTGGAAATTCTCTCAAAGATTTCTATTGCAGCTAATATTTTTTCAGTATCGGAAACAGGTGTGGTACAATATATGTTTAAATCATCTGCATAGGCAGCCATCATAACCTTTATTCCATACAGTACAGGAGAATTATAAAAAAACATTTTGCTTAAGGTGTAAAAATAAAGGCTCCAAGTAAAGATTAAATAAGATGGGAGATAATGGGCAGCCTTGTCGGGTACCATTTATGATTTTTATCCTATTCGAGCATTCGTGATTTATAAATAAATTTGTGTATGCATTTCTATATAGTATCCTTAACATTGAGATAAACTCCTGGTATATTAAAATAAGGTAATGTATCAAATAAATAATCCAAATTAACCCTATCAAATGCTTTCTGAGCATCAATAATTAGGGCATACAAATTCAGGTTTTATATTTCATAAGAGATTAAGGTATGGAGTTAAGGTATTATCCATGGTCTGCCTCCCATCCATAAACCATGCCTGTTCCTCTGATATTATTGGGTTTATTACCTTTTTCAGCCTACTCGCCAGAATGGATGTCATGATTTTCATGTCCATATTCAAAAGTGATATAGGCCTGTAATTATCAGGATTTTGGAATCACCTTTCTCTTTAATATCAGAACTGTCCTTGAGGCATTAAAATGAGGATCATTAATTCTATTTAGAGTGATATAATTAAAAGTCTGTGACAATGCACTGCTCAAAATCTCACTAAAAGATTTGTAGAATTCCGAGGTCAAACCATCTGGGCCTGGGGCTTTGTGAGGCTTCAGTTTCTTGATTGTTTCGGACACCTCCTCAACTGTAATCGGTTTGATTAAATCTCTATGGAATTCCTTGTCAATATTAGGAAAGTGATTCTCTGTAAAAATCTTTTCTGTCTTTATCTTGCAAGAGTGTCTGCTTATCACCATAAATCTGATTAAAATTTTTTTCAAAGGTCTTCATGATATCTGCCTTGTCAGTATATGTAGTATTGTTATAGTGTATTTCAGTAATTAATCGTGTTGATTTCATCTGGTTAATAATACGAGCTAATGCTTTCGAGGGGTTTGAATATGATTTGCATATTTAACTAAATTTCTTTGTTCATAAAGTGACAAATTTCTATTATGAAGTAAAAATAGTTCTTGTTGACATCTTAATAGCTCAGTTTCTATCTGTTCATTATAGTTCCTCATCAAATCTTGGTCCAGTAATTGAATTTTAGTTTCTAAATCCAATTGAGTCTTCTTTTGTAATTTTTTATAATATGTAGCTTTTTGTATAAATAGTCCTCTTAGCTGCGTTTTAGTTGTAGCCCATTCTATATCTACTGGGTGTCTATTTTGGGAAATATTATTTAATGACTGTTTAAGTATCTCCTTGACTTCCATTAATATGTCTTCCTTGGTTAGTAAATATGGGTTCAAGGACCAATTATACCCTCGAAGCCTCTTAGTATCCATATTACTACTGTTTAAGGTTAAAGTTATCTTTGAATGGTCTGAGAGTTGTCTGACTTGATTAGAAACACTAGGGTCAGCTGAGATCAACACCTCTGAAATTAAGAAAAAGTCAATTCTCAACCACATTTTATGACAGGTTGAATAATAAGTAAAATTCTCTGCTTTCCCTTGTGAGTGTATGTGTTTAAAAGGGTCATAGAGTTTGAAATCCATTTTCAATTCTTTCAATGCTACCATTGCCTGTTTATTGAACACTGAAGAAGCACCCAACCTGTCTAATTTAGGATCTTGATAAGAGTTCCAGTCACCTCCCAACACTATATAGCAATTATTGTATGACTGTAAAATGGAATAGATTGAAGCTATGAAATGATGCTGATTAACATTAGGGGCATATACACATATTAGTACTATAGGTTTATCATAACATTTGGATGTGAGAAGGACCAAACACCATCTACCCTCCTGATCCATTTTCACATCCCTAATATCTCCCTGAAAGTGATTCTTAACTAAAATTGGCACCCCTGCACTATTTGTTGTTCCTTCCGTCACAATCTTCCTAACCCATTTCTTATCCTTCACTGACTCCCACTGATCATTAGTCATATATGTTTCTTGTAATAAAATACAACATGCTGATGATTTGAGAAACAAATGAAAAAACAGCTTTCTTTTTTTCATGTTCTAGAGTCCTTTGACATTCCAAGATTCTATTATCCACATTTAACGTTCATTAGAAATATAACTCGATATCTAATCTCTTTGAGCAACCTTAGAATAACATAAGTTGGCATATCATCAATTGTATGGAAGCAAAACTGCCATCCTATCCCTACCCAGTGCCTACCCACTATTCCTCTGGACCAGGATGAACATAGGTTTTTTACATTACTGGAAACCATCTGAGTAACTAATCTACTAATTCTATCATTTAACAATGAAACCCCATGCAAAAAACCTACAACAACTACTTCTACGTCTACAAAGCCTAATTCTGACATTCCCTACTAAACACTACTTATAAGTAACTACAGCTCTGTACATATTTATGGATATACAAATAAACTAATTGTACCCTGAGATTCTAATGTACTTCAATTCACTTCAGCTTTATATTCAGCAATAGCAAATAACATTCTAATTTGTTGTTCTATACAGTATTAAATATTAGTTGACATAGAAAGCAGACAGTTATTTAACATTTCCCAACATCCTGTATCTACTGAATAAAATGATCTAACTACTTTAATCTGCTTTGTTCTTCCCCTACAACTTACCTACTAACATATTAATATTGAAAATCAATGCAGTTCAAAATAAAACTATAATGGCACTTTCATTTGTAATAACCATATGTGAATAAGAGAGGAACCAAGGGGTTAAAAGAAAAAGAAAAAGCATGAAGGAAGCACAGCAAAAGGAGAAGAAATAAGAAAAAATGCCTAAAATTACACATAAAAAAAATAACTTATTTTATGTTCTTTTATTATTATATGCACATTGTTTAAATCTGATTAACCATTTTTACATCATTTATCAGTTAGAAATAATACCACCTATCTACAGGAATAAAGGAAAGGAGTAAAGAGAAGGGAGATATAGGGAAAAAAAAGAGAAAACAAATATAAAAATAAAACTACAGTACCTTATTCTGCCACTACACATAACCATCTCCTTTTTTAATACACAATGCATTTCCACAGTGTTTACCTGCATCACTTTGACTTCACACACTATCTTACAGTCCTTTTCCTGCAAAATAAGTCCAAACAGGTTTCTTTTTACTGCCAGCAGTTCCTCTTTCTTCTCAGCTATTTAAACTGTAAAGGCAGTTCAATCAACTGGAACTACGAGATAAGAAGATAAGAAAATAAAATTCCAGGCCTGCTACAAGAAACAGAACAGACAAAGGATTTTAAAGCCTCAGATTGTCATAAATGAAACATCCCATTCTCCCTGGTGCTGCAGAAAGCCAAAATGAACTGTTCACATTTCTGAAGATGGGAGAGCCTTAACATCTTCAGAAAAGTAGGTCTTGCTTCTTTCCTTGTGCTTACAGAGTATTTAATGCCATCCACAGTAAAAATTAGGTTATTAGGATATTTCATTTGAAATCTGATATTTTTGTCAATCAGAAACTTACAATATGGAGCCAGCATTTGTCTAGATTGCCTTATTTGTGTTGGTAAATCCTGTGCTATAGAAATTTTATTATTTTGCCACATTATAGATCCACCAGATTTTTTAATAGTTAGCAGTACTTTGCTCACATCTTGGTAGTTCAATATTTTAACATAAACAGGTCTGGGTATATTTGAAGCTTGAGATTCTCTGTATGCTCTATGTGCCCTTTCTATGACCATCTGCTTAACAGCCTCAGAGTCCTTGAGCAGTTTTTCGAATATTTGTGTAATAGAAGTGATCAGGTCATTATATTGAATAGATTCTGGGATCCCTCTAATGATTATATTGTTACGCCTGGATCTTGCTTCCAAGTCCAGAATTTTATTTTGCATCATTTGAATGTCAGTTCCATGTGTCTCTGTTCTTTTAGTGAGCATTAATATATTGTCTTCATTGGTAGCAATTCTAGTTTCTGCTTTCTCCATTCTTTCGAGAATCCGATTACATGTGTCACTAAATGAAAGTGTTTGAGATGTTAGTTCTTTTAAGGCATCCTGTATAGGTAGCAATGCTGATTTGATTTCTTCCATTGTGACCTGTTGATCAGATTTTGTTGATGGCCCTGTTTTTGCAGTCTCTTGCTGCTTGATAGTTTCCTGTCTCTCGATTAAATATTCTTTCTCCGGTGATTGCAAAGCTGACAGTTTGGTTTTGGAAGTTGTAGTTTCCATATTTTTGTCCTCCTTTGACATTTCGAAATTCTGCACGAAGATTTATTTCCCAAAGAAAAGTTATAAAAGTGAGATCAATCAGTCCTTTGTTTGGTGCTCTGTTCAGAGTCAACCTGACAATCAGATCCAATCCTGCTATTACCAAGTATTTTTTTTCGATTTTTCTTTCTCAGAACCAAAAGTGACTTCTGATCAATTAGTAATAACTGCCAATTAGTTTGTTTACTCTAAGTATAACTCCACAGGGTTGATTTTTTTCTCAGGTATTTGAAGAGCCGAAGTACTGCAGTGCTTATAGAATGGCAGCCATCTTTGTTCCAGGTCCCCAATATCTTAATTTATGAGGTCCATGATGATCCTTTCCATAGCTTTGCAGACCAAGCTAGTCAGGCTTATGGGGCGATAGTTCCCAGGATCTGTTGAGGCACCACCTTTGTGGAGAGGGACCACTGTTGCTGTACGCCACTCTTTGGGTACATATCCTGTAGTAAGGCTGAGATTGAACAGTAGTTTTATGTTTGGGTTTAGCTCTTCTTGGAGTTCATGTAGGACGCAGTCCGGGACACCATCTGGTCCCATTGATGCTGTGTTTTTTGCTTTGGAGAGAGCGGCTCTTACCTGAGCATCTGAGATGTCAGGGGCAGCACTCTGCTGGGATAGATATTTGCCCTTTGGTGGGAGGGGGGAGAAGTTTGCACTGAACCTGTCAGCTAGGATGTTGGCAATGTCTGTGGGTTCGTGTATTTTTGTCATTTTGGACTAATTCTGAGCATATCTGGGAATTCCCACCCAGGTTCCTAAGATAACTAAAGAAAGCCTTGTGATTATCCTTAGTGTCCTGTGCAATTTTTCTCTCTAAGCTGGCCTTAGACGATTTTATGAGTGCCCGTAGTTTTTTGCTAATATTGATCAGAGATGCCTTCCCTTTTTGGGATTTTGCTCTATCATGTAGTAGCTTCCTCCTTCTATTGTATAGTTTGTTTATGGCTGGGGTCCACCAGACAAGACGCCTGCCTTTGGAGGATTGGGTCTTGGTTTTATTTGGGATTGCATGATCCATGCATTCCTGAAGGTGTTCATAGAATGTGTTTATAAAAGATTTTGCGGTCTGGGCCATATTTTCCACAGGCCCGGGGGCTTTGAAGGATTCCACCTCAGTTTTGAGGAGTGTTAAATTTGCTTTAGAGAAGTTTTTCACTGTGGTTTTCTGGGCAAGGGGTGGGGTCGGGATGTGAATATCCAGTGAGATTAGTTTATGGTCTGATCTTACCAGTGAGGGATACACTTCTGGTCTGGAGCATAGAGCCCCCATGTTGGTGATGATCAGGTCCAGTATGTTTTCCCCTCTTGTGGGAGTGGTAACAAGTTGTTCCATAGCATTTGAGTTTATAAATTCTAGGAACCTTTGGGTTAGGGTGTTGGAGCTAGAGTAATGCTCCCAGTCTATGTTTGGGTAGTTGAAGTCGCCCAAGATAATGGTGTTTGGAGAGACTTTCATATTTTCCAGTGTTCTCAGGAAGGCCGAGTGGGGTTCCTGGGTTTGGGAGGGTGGTCTGTAGCAGGCTATAAACTGGAAGGCAGTTTTACCCACTGTTACTTGCACATGGATAGTCTCTGATGATTCGTGCTGTGCTACCAACCTGGAGGTGTGGTATCTTTGATGAATATTGATACTCCCCCCTCCTTTTGTGGTTTGGTACAAGCTTTGGGGCCGAAAAGCATGGTATGAGGTATAACCTGGTAGTGCTGGGGTGCTCTCAGGAGCCTTGAACCAGGTTTCTGTTACTGCACAGATATCGATGTTCTCCATGCTAAGGAGAGTTTTGAGTGTATGCATCTCGAGGTTTAGACTTCTGGCATTGAGTAGCATTACTCTTAGTTTCTTATCCCTTGTAATACCTATGGAGGTGGATTTGTATTTTGAGCCTTGCCTAAAAAAGGCACTATGGGGGTGGCAAGAGCCTTTGCCAATATCCGAAAGCCCAGGTGTGACAGATGCAAGCCGTCCCTAGCAAAGCATCGTGGCTTGTCGAGCATGTCATCCCAGGCTGACAGGCATTGGATCCCCTTTGAATGACACCAATACCTAAGCCAATTATTGAAATTGATCATCTTGTCTTCTTACTGTGGCATCATTCTTGGTGAGGGTAAGATGCTACTCAAGGTCAGGGTCATACTGGCCTGGGCTACATGCTCAGAGAGCTCCTCTATGTCTCTTTTCATGTAGTCCAGGGAGGTACGTCTCAGGTCATTCACACCAGCATGGACAATGACTGAGCCATATTTGTACTTGCCTTGGAGTGACCTGAGTGCTTGTGTTATGTGGCAGATCCTAGCGCCCGACAGGCAGCTCACCATGACCTTCTCCTTGATGTTCATCATGCATACAGCTGCAGTCATAACAGATGGGTTATCCTGCCGTCAGGCAGGTCCTCGGTCGGCCGAATTCCAAAGTCTAGGTCTGGTGTCGGTTGTCGTCGCTTCCTCCCTGATGTCAGTGTGGCAGGGGTATAAAAGAACCAGCCGAAGCTATCTTCTTCAGTCTTTCTTGCCACGCGGTGCCCGAAGCAGAAGCAGTTCACAAGTGCCAGTCGGCCAGCTCCTGAGATTTACGAAAATATTTCAGCCAAAGTCATCTTGAAAGCTAAGTACCCTATTGGGGAAACTTTTCTTGCCTCAGACCGATGTCAGACAAAGTTAATAATTGCATTTCATGTGGGAAGCAAATACCACATAAGGATTTCCATTATTTCTGTATTCCTTGCTTAGGCCCAGACCACGACGTCTCGGCCTGCCGTTTTTGTGCTAGATTCAACAAACGCACTATTAAGCATCAGGCGGAGTTTGCCCACCACTCTTTTGGTAAAAAATTTAATTACATTATGTCGTCGGATACTCCGACTCCAGTTTTGAGTAAAAGACGCAAAGATAAGGACCGACATACAAGGTCTGCGACTTCTACCGACACCACGCTAAGGCCGACTACCAGTTCTCCGGTTGTCAGCGAGGTGCCTACGCAGCCCCTGAGTACCAATGACACTTCATTACTGGTGTCTTCTGTGCCCAAGGTCGCAGGCTCCTCGGCCCCAATTCCGACTACAGATACCGATGCCACTCTTGGCGGGGAAACTCAGAGTTTAGACAGGCCTGCCATTTCTCAGGGTGTCTTCAGGCCATTCTTCTTCTCCATTAAGGCTTTCACAAAATCTAAAGTAGCCATGAAAACTAAAAAACAAGGACCACAGACCCCCTCTCAAGGCCCCATGCCTAAAAAATAGATGCTCAAAATGGCTGAGAATTTGATTACTCTTATCAGGGGTTCTCAACCCCCCTCGGACAAAAGGCCCAGATTGGAGGAAGACTACCCTTCCTCAGATCAAGCCTCTGTTATCTCAGAACATGCTGAGGACCAGGAATATACATATTCTCCTTTTGAAGACTCTGATGCAGAGGAGTCTATTCCCTTGGTCTCCCCCCCTAAGGACTATTCATTTGGGGAAACCCTACATACCTTGAGGGAACACTTTCACTGGGAAGGCCAAGATAACTCAGATTCCAAGAAAAGGCTCAGGGATTTTCTCTTGCTCCCCCAGCACAGGCTTCTGGCTATCTCTCCTGTCTTAGATGTATTAGATGATGTGTACACAGAAGCCAGCCTCAACCCAGATTCTTTACCTCCAGCTCCTGTTAAACCTGACAGGTATTACCGGGTACCTGATTCATACCAGTTCCTATACAAAAGCCATGCTGCTGACCCAGAAACTATTTCACAGGGTCCCAAGGGAATTAAGGCCTCTACTGCTAAAAACCCATCACCTTCAGAGAGAGATTCCAGAGCTTTAGAAAGGTGGGGAAAAAGGTGTATACCTCGGCCACTTTAACCATGAGGGCATTAAACTGTCAGTTCCATATGTTAAAGTATCAACAGTTTTTGTTATCTCAGTTGAAAAGCAAAATGACACAACCTGAGCAACCAGATTTAAAGGAACTGCAGGATTTGTTGCATAGTGCAGAGCAAGTGGGTAAACATACCTTGCAGTGTGGTTTTGATGCTTTAGAGGAATCATGTAGAGCTGCTGTTACAGGGTCTGTCATACGTAGACATGCTTGGCTCAAAGAGCAAACCTTACCAGATCATGTCAAAGCTAAATTACTAGATGCACCTCTTCAAAAAGATGTATTGTTTGGTGTTAAAGCTGAGGAGGTACTAAAGAAAATGGAGGAAAAGGCAAGATCAATGCAAACAGTGAAAGATTTCCTGCAGGTACAACCTCCACGTTTCAGCAGAAACTGGCCTTCAAAAAATTGGTCCTTTCCAGCCACAGACAGACCTCAAAGAGGCAGATACAGGCACCTGAGGGGTAGAGGGCAATCTCAAGGATCATTTAGAGCCAGACAATGGCAAGCACCAACCCCGAGAGGTGGAGAAGATAGATCACAGTCATTCAGAAAGCAGACACAATGACTTTCCCCTTTGCCTGCCAAGCAAAGCTTTAATGGCAGCACCTTTAGGCAGAAAACTGGCATTATTCTCAAAAAATTGGCATATTGTCAGAAAAGACAAATGGATCCTGGACATTATAGACAGAGGCTACAGATTCCACTTTCACACCCTTCCAAAAATGAAAGGCATTCCAAACCTGCCACAAAATCAAAGGGCAGAGGCACAAAAACAAATTTCAGCTCTCATGGACATGAAAGCTATTCAAGAGGTACCTGCAAAAGAACAAGGTCAAGGTTTTTATTCCAGACTATTCCTGGTACCAAGGAAGGACAGAGATTGGAGACCTATTTTAGACCTATCCATCCTAAACACATATTTACACGTACCAAAATTCAAGATGCTCACATTACAGCAGCTTCTTCCCATGCTGGGCAAGGAGTCTTGGCTGGTAACATTGGACCTCAAGGAGGCATACCTGCATGTCCCTATCAGACAAGATTGCAGAAGATACCTCAGATTTCTTGCAGGTTCAACCCATTATCAATTCTCTGCATTGCCCTTTGGCTTATCTACTGCACCCAGAGTGTTTACGAAATGCCTGGCATCAGTAATTGCCTTCTGCAGACTTCAATGGATACAAATATACCCATATCTGGACGACTGCCTGATCCAAGTGGACAGCAAGCACATACTTCTGAAACACCTGGCGTTTGTAATAAAACTGTTGAACTTTCTGGGATACACAGTCAACAAAAAGAAATCAAAACTAATACCCTCTCAAACAATAATTTTCCTGGGTGCTAGCTTGAATACAAACACCCAGATGGCCTACCTCACGCCAGCCAAACAAGGGCAACTATCTCAATACTTCAGCAAAATGGCAATCTTCACCAGGCTGACTGCAAGGAAAGTCCTGCAGGCTCTGGGATTCATGGCATCTTGCATCCTGCTGATCCCATGTGCAAAGCTGCATATGAGGAAACTTCAATGGTACCTAAAAAACTTATGGTCTCAACACAGCCACAGTTTGGAAACAATTATACCACTCATTCCATGTCTTCAAAAGGAATTTCTGTGGTGGGCTCAAGCATGCCAAAGAAACATAGGTCTCCCCTTCTGCATACCTCAAGCAAATCAAATCATCACAACAGACACCTCGTACTACGCCTGGGGGGCACACATGACAGATCAGTGCATTCAGGGAAAATGGTCCCAAAAAGAGAAGCACCTACACATCAATCAAAAGGAAATGCTAGCAGTGCAAAATGCTATTATGGCCTTCAAAGACCTACTGCATCCAGGCCAGCTATTGATAAGGACAGACAACACCACAGTGATGTGGTACATAAACAAACAGGGGGGAACTCATTCATACCCCCTGTGCAGACTAGTCATGTCCCTTTGGAACACAGCTCTGGAATTGCAAATCCAACTTCAGGCACAATTCCTGCCAGGGAAGGAAAACACTCTGGCAGACTGCCTAAGCAGAAATATGACAGATCCACATGAATGGAAGTTGCATCCTCAAGTTTTCGCAAAGATAACTCAAGTATGGGGACAGCCAGACATAGATCTCTTTGCTACCGGCAGAAATTACTAACTGAAAAAATTTTGCTCAAGGACCTATCATCCACAGGCCTGCAAAGTGGACGCATTTTCTTTCAACTGGACAACACTGACAGCCTATGCCTTTCCACCTCTCCCTCTGCTGCCCAAAGTTCTATTAAAAGCCAGAGCAGAGAGGCCAAAAATGATTATCATTGCTCCAGACTGGCCAAGACAACACTGGTATCCACTCCTGAAGAGCCTGACGCATTCCCCACCATGGATCCTGTCTCTAGTGCCTCTTCTGTTGTCCCAGCACAACTTCAAAACTCTTCACAGCCAGCTAAAAACCCTCAATCTAGCCACATGGAGAATCCCTTGATTTCCCAACAGACCCTCCTCTCCAAGGAGGTGCAGGATGTCATCTTGGAGTCCAGAAGACCTTTTACTAGAAAAGCCTACTCCACCAAATGGAAATGGTTTTGTGCCTGGAATCAGAAAAAGGGCCAGAATCCTTGGGTAATAAATTTACCTCAAATATTACAGTACCTAGCTGAGATGTTAACTCATTAACCCCGAGTACCTTCTCATGGTGCCTCTGTGCTTAACACCGAGCACGCCATGAGAAGATACTAATTGGAAGCTGTTACCCCCAAGTGCCTTCCACAAGCGTGAGAAACTGTATTCCAGATTTCTAGCTGAGCTTAATGTAAAACACGCTGAAATCGTAACTCAATGTGTAAATTACCTTGTATAGTTACGATTCAGCGTGTTTCTTCATTAAGCTCACATTAAAGTTATTGTAGAAAATCCTGTTTAAAAGTTCTTGATAGAGTAAATGGTGGCAGCCAATTGGATTCTTGCAATCCAAGCCACCATTTCGCACACCTTCCCTCCCAAGCCTAATGTACTGATCCCCTCCCTAAATCTAATGTACCAGTCAAAGAAAAGCAAGCAAATCTTTTAACACAACAGTCTATGCCAGAACGTAAGCTAACTCAATAAGTTTGCACTCAACTTTGTTTTGAAGTATCGTCTGTTGTGCCAGAAATGATTGGTGAGTAGGGTGGAAGGTACTTGATGTTTTAGAAACATTAAAGCTGTAAAATTCATTTGTGAAGAGGGATAGCTGCTGGTAGGTAAACAAGCATAACAACCAGTCTAGGCTTTCCTTTTGGCTTTGTCAACCTAAATGGTCGGCAGCAACATGCTAGTTGCTTGTGACTTATCAGCCTCCAAAGGCAAGATCAAATGCAGATGGCAGGCAGTCTATGGGCCTAATAGCCTCAAAAGAGATGTCAGATTCCAACTTGGAGAAAGAAATGAGTAAGTCAATGTCTTCTTCCTGTTTTTTTTTTTTTTTGCTTTTGATTCTTTTATTCGCTGTGGAGGGATGTCCAAGTAATGGTATTTGGACTACATACTAGCTTGTGTTACAAACCTGTTGTTTAGCTTGTTGTAGTCAGCTTACGCTGTGGAATTCTGCTCTTGTTTGAAGCATATGGCTAAAAAAGCCAGTTTATTTTCTGTATCAAGCATCCCTTTTACTTTTTAAAAATTCTGCCAAACAAGAGAAGATGATGTTCTAAGTCATTCGGGCCATTGTCTCATGTAAGTAAAGCTTCCAACAGTGAAAATTGATAGCAGTTTAAAATCATGGTTTTTGCTTGAGTGGAGGCAGTTCCTCAAGCATGACGAATGTAGTGAAGGGAACATGGATGATAAGAACATTGTGTACAACAGAAGTGCTGATTTTCTTGGTTGTGTTCACAGGCATGCTGTTCTGTTTTGCTGTTGGACTACACTACAGTCTTGCTGAGTGCTTTTTTTTTGGATGTTTACCTAATTTGTGTTAGAGATGCTTTAATACGTCAAGTGGCTCTTCATATTTGCTGACCAGTTCCACTGAGGTTGCCTTACATTTTCTGCAAATGTGGAATTTATTCGTAGTGTAGAAAACGCTTTGACATTGTCGGTCGCAATCTTTATTGTGGTAGTCGGGAGCAGTTGGCATGCCTACTTCTTACGCAGTTTTCTGTTTGTGGTTTGTAGATCAGAATGTTTAAAACATCTTTTTGGGACTGTCAGCAACTTTTATGCATGACTGATGAGACTACCTGCGGACATATTAGGCTTATTCCACTGGGGTAGTGAAATTACCCTTGTAGCTGCTCTCATAGTCTGACTACTGGGTGGGCGTAGGGAACTGATTTAGGGTGTGTAGTTAAGGAAAAGAGGTATAACTTTTTGTTTAATGAGAATTGTATAGTGTATGACAGGGGTGGTATGGATTACAAAAGTAATGGACTATCACTGGATGAGAAGTGGGTCATGTGTGCTGTAACTTTTACAGAACCATAGTTCTGGGTGATGTAGTGTGACTGTAAATTGTATTGGCACTAGTAGTAATATAGTGTTGGACTTGTACATTTCTGCAGTTTTGATGTAATGAATCAGTTAACAATCGGTATCAAAGAACGCATTATAGTAAGGTAATTTTGTAGCATGAATTTTGTATCAAGGACATGTTTAGAAGTCCGTGCAACATTGTGTCTCTCTGTGCTCTTTAGTGGTCCTCCCATCCCAAAATAAACACCCACTTCCACTTCAATTTGGACATAATCTTTGCTTTGGGTGTGTTGAAATCCATGTTTGTCCTTGTGGCATGGCAGAAATTTTAAATAAAATGGTATAGATTGTTTTATCTGAAATAATGCATATGCACATGTTTGGTTGTGTTTTACTCACTCAAGTACAGGATTCATGTAAAAGCTTGTTGTGCCATTTTTTGGCTGCTCATGGTCATTTGCACTTTATAATATAGGCTGTGTGCAATAACGCAATGTTAATAAACTGCTGAAATGACAAAAGGGAGATCTCCATCCATTGCAGTAACATCAGACATATACATATACAGATCATGTCAGTTTTGTCCTGTACTGCTGAGGCTGGGAACATATAAATCCCCAAACTGAGGAAATCCCTTCAAATGAGATGAAATAAGTAATTGGGAAGTGCAATCCAGATGTGAGGTTACACTGGTTTGTTTGCCTAAAATGTACCTGAGCAGTGCATATATTATTTTTAAAGGACAGAATAGGTGAATCTTTTCATGTGTATATACATTTTTAATGTATTATTAGATTATTTGTTTATTATTTTCTGCTTATTTTAGAACTGAAATGCTCAACATGCATAGACTTCTGTTCATATGATTGTCCACATCTGTCTGAAAAAAACAAAAATGGCTGTATGACTAATGGACTAGAAGAAATGATGAATTTTGTGTATAGTATTGAGCATGTTGTCACTGATATACTACTGACATACTACTCAAGGGGTCATTGTGGGTAATGCTGCATTTTGGTGCTTGTGCATACTCGACAGGACTATTTTTGTAAATTCCACTCAGTTTATTTAGTTGGGATAGCAGCAAGTATGATTTTTTAAATATTTTTGTAAATAAGTTTGCTATGGAGCATGTGCCACGTGATACCTCATTTTGAAGACAGTATTACTCCTTACAACATGGTAAAAGAGCTGTATCTGTATGCTGTACAATTATACAGATATCACAGTTTGTTTAGGACTACAGTTATGAAAATGAGGGACACAGGTGGAACCCCTGAGACAAATTTGTGTCTTCCCATCCACTCATCAAGGCTTACTTGAATAGGGTCAGCAAGGTGCTCTGTTAGACTTGTATGGGAAGTCTATTCCAGACACGGGGCAGCTTCTGGGAGACCAACCTTTCTCTCCAGCAGGTTGTGTTGATGTCACATTTCTGGGGGTAATTCATGGGTGAGGTACATGCTGAAATGGGCATTGTACTCAATAAGGGACAAATATTGAGATTTTTGTTATATAACTTTGTATGGCAGTGTGAAATGTCTGGTTTGTCTTATTTTTGGAATATGGGAGATTGGTGTCACATGTAGTACACAACCACTACTTGCCAGAAATTCCTGCAGCTCCTTCAATGTTGTTGTAGGTCTCTTGGCAGCCTCCATGAACAGTGTTTGTCTTGTCTTTTCATCAATTTTAGAGGGACATCCAGTTCATTGCAACATCACTGTTGTCCCATAGCTTCTCCACTGTTTGACTGTGTTCACTGTGTTCCACAGTATATCCAATGCTCAGTACGAGATAACTTACTCTGGTCTTTGTCATTACAGATGGTAATGACTTTGACTTATATTACACCTGTACAAGGAATCTGATGCATGTTTACTTAACAGATAATGTGATGCAATTTCCCACCTGCACATTCGGTGTTCGTTTCTGAATTTTTCATTTTGGTGCTTGTACATACCAGGAAATGTTACTGAACGGTTGTTTCAGGGAAATCTTTCATTATGGTGCCTGTGCATACATTATATTGAAGGGTTCGCGTGGGTGAATGCTTCATTTGGTGGTTAAATACCAGCAAATCTTACAGACATTTTGTTTGGGGAAGTGTTTAATTTTGGACATTGTGCATACCTCAGCATTCTACTGAAGGAGTTGCTTGAGTGTTCATAGGTTCATAGGTTCATAGATTAGTACTAAGCTAACTGCCCTTGTGAGCCATTTTAAGCCTAGACAATTATCCCTTGTGAGACTCAAACCCTGCACCTTGTGTTTGTAAGGCAAAAACCTTAATCATTTGGCCACCATGCTGATGGTTGCACATACTAGGAAATGTTACTGAAGGCTTGTTTGTGGAAATGTTTAATTTTGGGCGCATATATACCTGGACATAATTATGAGGATGTTGCTTGGGGAAATAATTCATTGTGTATCGGGGAAGTGCTTGTGCATATATGGTCTCACTGCTGATGTGACTGCTGGTCCAATTTGTGTCATTTTGGTGCCTGTGCATACAGAATGCAAACAACTGGAGGGGTTACTGGGGACATAGAGAAAGTCAGTCTGCAAATTACATTGGATTACATCACTTCTGCTTGTATTATTCTGTTTGTGAATATACTGCCTGAGTGAGATAAAGGTCATCACTAGGTGATTATTGACAGCATGGAGCTACCATATTTTTGTGCTTTTCTCCTGGCTTTGTCTGTCATGTGTGGAATTTAGGTGGGAGGAAAGTCTCAGTAATATCTAAGTGTTATACTATTTGACTGACTGACTCAGGTCTTCTCTTTACTGATGATACTGAGTCTGTTTTACATAACAGCTGCACAAGGTAATATAATGAATGCCTAGTCAACAGGATATGTGCAGCAATTATCACCTGTGTCTGAGCATGCATAACTTTGCAGTAATGAAAGGAAGGTCATTATCACATTAGCAATAAGTCAGTTACAATATGGCACTGACTCATTATCACTTTTCAGGTAAAACTCTCAGGAGCTGTCACTGTTATTCACCTAAGTAGCAGTCATTATCACATTGATGAATGCACACACCAGGTTGTGGTTTTTCTTTGCTTGGAGTCATTGCAAGCCACCCCCCCCCCATTCTTCATCAACTGCCTACCATCTGAAACCCCTGATTTCTTTATTCCTGTGCGAGTGTGTATGTGTGTGTGTGTGTGTGTGTGTGTGTGTGTGTGTGTGTGTGTGTGTGTGTGTATATATATATATATATATATATATATATATATGTGTGTGTGTGTGTGTGTGTGTGTGTGGCATGTATGGATATATATGTATGTACATAATGTACTTGCACATATATACACATACACAGGCATGTGTTTATGTATGTGTAAGTATATGTATGTAAAACACCCATGACCAAGTCGGACCAGTATAGTAAGTAAAACACTGTTATGAAATGTGTTGTGTAAAATTCATTTCTCTGAGCTTGGCAAATAACTGTTATGGAAATTATGATTTTTTTTCATAATTTGGTAAATAACTTTGCAAGGGAGCATCTGAATGTGCCAAGTAATATCTCATTTTGAAGACAGTATTGCTGGTTCTAACATGGTAAAAGAATTGTGCCTGTATGTTTGACACACGTGCAGATATCAAAGTTTGTTTGGGACTTATGGTTATGGAAATTATGGTTTTTTTCATATTTTGGTAAATAACTTTGCATGGGAGCATCTGAATGTGCCAAGTAATATCTCATTTTGAAAAGATTATTAATACTTTTAACATGGTAAAAGAATTGTGCCTGTATGTTGTACTCATAGGCAGATATCAAAGTTTGTTTCAGACTTAGGTTATGGAAATTATGATTTTTTTTCATATTTTGGTAAATAACTTTGCAAGGGAGCACCGCATTGTGTGAAGTAATACATCATTTTGAAGACAGTGTTACTCCTTACATCATGGTAAAAGAACTGTGTCTAGGCACTGTACACACGTACAGATATCACAGTTTGTTTAGTCTTGTACAAATATGAAAATTATACATTTACAATACTTCTCATTATTATGCCCATATCTCTGCGAGGGAGCATGGTGATCACACAAATGATGCGTCATTTTGAAGCTGACATTCAGATGCACAACTTCTACACTGATATGTAGGCTCTGTCTGTTACAGGTGATGAGATATTATGCTTTATTTATCAATTATGAGAAATAATATATTTATCATATTTCTGTGAATATCTCATGAAAGGAGCGTCACACAGTAATGGTTAAGGTATCATTTTAAAGCTGACATTCATACTAACAAATTAAATTCAAATTGTATGGGTCTGCATGGTACATAGACCAATATATTGTGCTTTGCTTTTCCAAAAAGGTAAAAAATGTGCACAATATCAGCATTCATTGCCAAATATTTAATAATGACTTTGATATGCACTATCAACATTTACACTGTTGAAAAGATCAGTGTCTGCTGAATAACTTTCGCGTTTACATTTTTAGTGTATCTCTTATAGTTAAATAGTTATGAACATTTGTTTTCTGTATAGTATTACAAATGGATTTTCTGAAAATGAGCTCAGGCTGTACTGTTGTTCCTATGGTGGAATTAAGCAGGCAGCTTTTTCTGAGCTGCTCCGGAGTGAATGAGTTAAACAGTGGACTTTCCTTCTTCTCCATCAAGATCCATGCTTCAGCCATTTATGTACAATACAACACAGATCCTCCTTTATTCTCTCATCCTCTCTTAAGACAGTTCCTCAGAGGGGCTAAGAATATAAAACCCCCAAGGAAACCACCAGTCCCTGCTTGGGACTTCAACTTCATATTGGAAAAACTGACCCTGCCTCCATTTGAACCAGCTGCTTCAACAGAACTACAATATTTGTCATGGAAAACAGCCTTCCTTCTGGCTATCACCTCAGCACACAGGGTTATGGAACTACAGGCTCTCATGGCTGTGCAACCTTTCATCATTTTCCATCAGGACAGAGTTTCCTTATGAACCAACCCTTCCTTTATGCCAAAGGTAGTATCCAGTGTAGCCTTGAATCAGACTATCCACTTACCTACCTTTTACCCTAACCCACAAAACAAAGGGGAAAGACTACTATATTCCTTGGACATTCGCAGACAACTTCGTTATTATTTGGACAGGACAAAGCCATTCAGGAAATCCGAGCAACTCTTTGTGTCCTATGCTTCAGGTGCTCAAGGAAAGGCTATCTCCAAACAGACAATCTCAAAATGGATAGCCCACTGCATACGCTTTTGTTACTCATTTCATGGAAAAACTGTGCCTTCAAGCATCAGATCCCACTCCACAAGGGCCACAGCTACCTCTGCAGCTTTCCTCAGGGGGGTTCCTACCAAGGACATTTTGGAAGCAGCCACTTGGAGTTCAGTGCACACTTTCTCCAAACACTATCACCTTCCACTCTACTCTAAATCTAGAGTGGGCTTTGCCACAGCAGTCTTGCAGGGCATCCTTGCTCCTCCTAGTTCCACTTAGTGCCTGCCACCCCTCTTTAGCTTTGGGATTCTACCCATCTGTTATGACTGCAGCTGTATGCATGATGAACATAGTACAGTTTTGTACCTACCATAAATGTAGATGTTCGAGTGCTAATACAGCTGCAGTCCAGGTTTCCCTCCCTCCATCCCCTCTTAGGACAGGCCTTATGACAAACACCTTCTCATACAACCTGATTGGGGTATTCTTTTATGGTTTATTTGCTTGCAAACTACTGTTTTTTGATTATTCTATATTGCATTATTACATAAGTTTATGTTTTGCCTTCCTTCTGGGGGCACCTGACATCTGAGGCAAGAAAAACTGAAGAAGATGGCGTCGGCTGGTTCTTTTATACCCCTGCCGCACTGACGTCAGGGAGGAAGTGACGACAACCGACGCCAGACCTAGACGTTGGAATTCAGCCAACCGAGGACCTGCCTGACGGCAGGATAACCCATCTGTTATGACTGCAGCTGTATTAGCACTCGAACATCTACATTTATGGTAGGTACAAAACTGTACTTTCAGCCTGGTTAGCGGGACATCAGTGTGCCTGATGATAGAGTCACCTATTACAAGTGTATCAGGTGTGTTGTTTAGCATTAAGGGCTGTGACTGTTCGGCACACTGGCTTTGTGAGCTATGTGTTGCACGTGTTTTATTTTGGGGTAGTGGTTGCTTGGGTGTCTGCTTTGGAGGTCTCTGCTGCTTAGGCAGATTTTTATTTAGAGCCTCCGAGTATGTTTTTGTGTGTTTATGTGTTTGGTTTGCTGTCGTGGTAGGTCTATGTGAGACTGGAATTGTAGTGAGTGTGGTTTCATTCTCCTCCTGACTGGTTATGCCATTACTGAGTTGAGAGAGCTTAGCCTCCAGTTTGGCTATATGGTTGCATCTCTCACATGTGTTGGAATTTGTTGGGAGGAGGAGAGGGTTATCTGTTTACATGAGGCAGTTGTAACATTGCCTCAAGATTCCTAGATTTACCAGCTGGACCAGAGAGGAGATTGACAACTGACCTTTGGACATGCTATAATAGTATTGAGAATTCCTTTATAATTGAAAAAAAGGGCCAGTGGGGAACAAGGTACTCAAAGGGAGTTTGTGAGGGTGTAGTGCTTTTAATTTTTTAGTGCTGACTTACATAATTGCTTTAGTGAGCAAGTGCCATGCTTTAGAGTAGGAATAGGGTGTTTATTATGAGAACTAGATCAGTTCTAAGGGCAAAGGTGAAGAGCAGACTTTGTGGCGCCAAGAATGGTTTAAACCCAATTCCATAGTCATCCCCTTTGGAAAAAACAAAGTACCCACAAACTACCACATAGATGGTAGCCCCCTAAATATGGAAGATGTAATAAGGGATCTGTGGACCCAAGTAGATAGTAACCTCTCTTTTGATAATCACATTGCCAAAGTGGTTAGAAAATCCTTCTATGTGGCCCAACTAATCACAAAAGGGTTTGCATTCAGATTGAAAGAGGTCATTGGGCCCGTCTATGCATCACTCATCAGACCCATCGTAGAGTACAATGCCCCATTTGGGATGTACTATACAAGACACCTGCAATAACTGAAAAGACCACAGCAGTACCTCACCAGGAGGATCACTGGCCTCAAGCAGATGCCCTATGCAGCTCGACTGAAGAAACTCCAGCTGTATTCGGTTGCATACTGCCTACTCAGAGGTGATCTCTACCTGACATACAAGGCCATGTCCAACCCAGAATTGATGGACATGCTCCACCTAAAGATAACCACATCCCCTCAAGCCGCACACTCCAGGGATCTAAACCTCACCACAACAATAAATAGGACGTGCTGGAGGGATAGATTCCTGTCCCAGAGACTTCCCATGCTCTTGAACAAGATTCCAATCTACATTAGGCAGAGCTCCTCACTAACCCTCTTCAAGAGAAACCTTGATGAGTGGATGAGAAACAGAAGGTTTACCCCAGGGAACACTTCAGTGGCTCTGCTGGACAGAGGCACAGGGAACTAATTTAAGGGGGCGGCGAAAACCAACACATTCCAGAGAGGCTTATAAATGCCTTCGGGCAGATAGCCTAGTACCTACCTATGAACCTATAATACATGAGAGATTTCAGTTGCATTAATAACTTTGAATGTTTAATACGTATACATTTTTGATTTAACTAATATGTACTAACAATATTGTACAGCTAAAAAAAATATTTACTTCAAAATGTTACTAAAATGCAGAGCCTAAAAAAGTAACCTTGAGCTATAATGCCAAGGTCAGTAGGGTTGCCACCTGTTAGGAAATTTTCCTATCAGTTAGGAAATCAAGGTCTTTATCATGAAATCCAGAAATCAGGGTTTCTGTCAGGAAATCTAGTTGTGGTGAATACTTAACAGGTATTTTGAATCGTTCTGAGAGCCAATGCATTTCTGAAGTAAATTTCCTAAGGTATTGACTCTTTCACTTGAATTTCCTATCTGCATTCAAATTTGCATATTAGCTGGGGTGTCTTCCATGCTGTGTCTGTTTTTCCTAGATGCTCAGTTTTCCTTCCACATTCCAAAGACATGCAGTGCGTGGGTTAGACAGTATACATTGGCCCTAAGTGAAAGAAACACTGCAGCAGGGATAGCCACCTGGCAATGTGGACATTGTCCCTAGATGACCGTCACTGTTGATGGAACACCCCAACCCCATGTGCAAAAACATGGGGGAAAAAGGGTGATGGATGGATTCAGAGCAGTGTAAAAACAATCATTGCTGTGGTGCATGTGTGTGTGTGTGTGTGTGTGTGCGGTGTGTCTATGGTTTGAAGTGTATACAGTCATAATTTCTTCCACTTTGCATCACTCATACAATAAGTAGTTTCTATTTTTGATAGCCTGGATAAGATGTGTTGAAATGAAACACAACAATGGTACAATGGGTATTTTTGCCATCTGCCACCTCTCATCTCCTTGAGTTTTTTGCCATGGTTGCCACTGTGTGAAGTCTGCATGTCATCCCTGTCTCTTTGTGGGTTATACTCAGGTGCTCTTCTTTTCTTCAACACCTAAATGACATGCTGTCGTTTTATTCAGGTGCTCTTCTTTTCTCCAGCACCCAAAAGGCATGCTGCAGATGAATTGATGATCTTTCTATTTTGTAGAAAGTAGTTTTTTTTTGTGTGTGTGTGTGTGTGTGTGTGTGTGTGTGTGTGTGTGTGTGTGTGTGTGTGTGTGTGTGTGTGTGTGTGTGATGATAGAGCTGCCTTGTCAGTGGGAGTGCAAAAAAGTGTATAAAATCAATATTGGAGAGATGTTTACAGAAATCTCCTGGGTAGTGAAAAAATAAGGAGTAAAATGCATCATAAAACGTCTAGAACCTCAGAGCTTCTAGGGGGGTCATCATTCATGTTTACATTTGATTAACTTTGCTTAAATAAAAAGATTATATAAAGTAAGCAAACTTACCCCAGGATTTACTAATCTTCCGTGTAAGAATGGATTAGTCTTAACACGGAAGCACCAGTATAAGAGTATGACGGCAGCATGCCCTGCATATTAATGAGGGCACGCTGCCTCAACTCTAAAGCTTACACGGAGCATGAACGAGCATAGGGGAAGTGTCGGACTGCCGAGCAGTCCAAAAATCCACACCCCTGCAATGAAGAAATGCTGCAATTTCAAGTTACATGAGCGAGTCCACTCACATGTGCACAATGTAACACTACACTCCCCCATATGTTAAACAACTGACAAAATTAAAAATAAAAAGATTTTTTTATTTTTTTTTATTTCATCCGATATAACTGCCCATATTTACATGTGTTTGCATGGGTTTGCCCTTTGCTTAGCTACAGTTAGCAGCCTAGACACCAGAAGAGATAATAATAAAAATATATGTAAATTAAGCAAAATAGCGATAGCATAGTGGTTAGAGCCTTCGCAAAAAGAGGAGGTATTCCCAGTTTGAGTCCCACTACTGCACATTCCATTTTCTGTTGGAAATCTGTATACAAAAATATTTCCTGACATTTTTTATGTATAAGTTTTGTAAAAAGCATTGAAAAGTTAAATGTAGTAGTAAACGAATTATATATATATATATATATATATATATATATATATATATATATATATATATATATATATGAAGGTGAAATGGTTATGCATTCTGAGGCATGAATACCCTATTTAAGCAATATAAAGTACTGCTAAGCACATTTTACCAGTATTGAGCATATTTAAATTCAATTGCTCGTAGCTGCGCACTGCATTAACCAGCGAAATGTCTTTGCGCATAGCTGCACACTGCGCTAACCAGCGCAATCACAGCATATTTGCGCGTAGCTGTGCACCATGTTAACCAGTGCAATGTTGGGCAATGTCAAGCAACGTTGAGCAACATCGAGCAATGTTGAGCAACGTTGGGCAAAGTCGGGCAAAGTTGAGCAAAGTCGGTTAAACACGGCCACACCTCCTTTACTGTACCTTAACAAGTCAGGTCTGCCCATTAGGAAAATAAAAAGCAGTGACAGGCCTCAAACGCAGGATACTGTGCATTCTAGTCACAGTACTTAACCACTAAGCCATGACAGCATTTCATAAACATGCACTTTCAACAGACACATATCTATCAAAGGAATTTTAAACATTGCTAACATCAGCTAAGCAGGCGTGCCCACAGCTGAGTTTTTCCAAAACCGGCCAATCACAAATAAGTGCGGGAAATGAGGAATATTTAAGCACCACAGGCAGGAATACTTGCTCTAACTGGTTGTAGCTTCCTTCTGCTGTCAGCATGGCTGGTGTTGGAGAAGGCACTCGATTTAGTGCACAACGCAGGGGCATTGAGGAGTCCAAAGTAATGGTTTGGCTCCTTGTCAACAATCATGAGGAAAGACTCCTGTGGGGCCAGTACCAGGGTACCCAATATAAAATGGAGGCCTGGAACAGTCTTGCCCGTGATCTCACCAGTGCCGCTGGTGTTCCTCGGACTGGTGAGCAGGTCAGGCACCATTATTCTGACCTGAAGTGACATAGGGAGGATCAACTGGACCAGTGGATCCAGGAATCCCATGCGATGCCTAATGCCCCAGTACTGAGTAAGTAGCCATTTTATTAAGTAGTTAAGAATTGTTATGCTTGTCTATACTGATGATAGGTATGTCTCAATATCACTGCATTTACTTCACAGCTGCAGATGTCCAGGCTATGAACCAGTAAGCCCATGAAGATAGGCTACAAGGGCTGTGTTGTCAGGCAGGTTAGTAATTATTCTGCATGTACTGTTATATAAAATAAATGAGAGAGCCTTCGAAAAGTGTTTTAACCCAATAAATAAAGGTGTCATAATCCTTTAATAAATGTATAATTCCTGGAGTGCATCTGTGTCATTTTCTTTGATATGTTGTTATACTGTTGCATTCTACAAATAGTACTGTTGCATTAAGCAGTGTCAACCCACACTTGGGTAGGCCCATATAACATGGATGAAGGGAGTGCCAGTAGCTTTTATGCATATTTACAGCCCTCAACTGCTGGTTCATGCCCAGCATGTATAGGTTAATCTGGCACATGAGTAGCTTGGTATTGTGTTCCCCAGAAATGTCAGTGTGCTGCCAGAAATGTAGGGAGCTGTTAACATATAACTGATACTTTCACCTGAACATATCTAGATAATTATATGAAAGTAGATTTGTCAGTGTACCATCTTAGCAGTAGTGTGTGTGAACAACTCTCAAAATATGTTGCAGTAACACCTGCATCTTGGACAGTTTGTATGTAAGATACAGCTCATGTATATAATGACCTAGCAAAATCCAATTGCACAATATAAGGGCATTGGGTAGTGTAATAATACATGTAAGGGACATATAACTGCAGTTAATAGGAATGTAGTGAAAACTAGAACGATATATAAGTTGTTAATTGAGCTATCTTTTTCCACCCTACTGTATGTGCATAAAAAATGCAATTCTGTACCTCAATTGGTATGTCTAATCTCAAAACATTTGTTGGGACATATGTCCTATTGGTTTAGAAATATTTGCATTTATTTCTATGCATGTGCCCTGTTATAATACCACAATATTGGTGACCTGTTGCCATCAATTCAACCTGCATGCTGTTGGAGTGTCCACTATTGTTCTATATATGCATGTGTTATGCTTGCTTTTCAACTGTTGAAAATCTGGTGTGTTGGGTTAATGGGAATAGTTCTGCATGCTGTTATAACTAATTGGGAGTGCTGTTGACTGTTACTAACCCATATATTTATTAAACTCTCCAAAACATAGTTCATATGGGAAGTCCGTTCCCAGTGGACCCACCTGTCCCACCTCAGCTGGCCATGGCACCTGGCACCAGCAGATCTGGTGCCCAGCCTGAGACCTCCTCCTCCATTGGCCCTGTGCCACCTTTGGGTGGAAGCGCTGCAGGGGATGGGGCTCAGCCCCCCCGTGCAAGTATGGACGGAGGAGGTCCACCTATCACCCTTTGAATGGTCTGGGCTGTGGTGCATAGAGAGATTGAATGTTCTGTTGCAGAACCTCTATGCCAGCTTGAGGTCCGAGTGGCACAACTCCCGGGTCAGCCTGCCCCTCCTACACAGCCTCCAGCACAGCCACCCTCTGGGCCGTGAAGGTGCAGTGGTGACTGCCCATGGGTGGGGACCTCAGTCCCACTGTTTCCATCTGGGAGCTCATGGGCTTGCGATTTTCAAACATTCCTCCCCGTCAAAGGTGTTCACCCACCACATGTCATATACCACCCCTGTATGTGTCTTGTTTGTCTTGTCTGTTTACCTCCCCAACTTACCTCCCCAAATATACCTACTTCCCCTACCCCACATTCCACTCTCACCTAAAAAAAAGGGCAATCTGCTTGCAAAAAAAAATTATGCCCCATACATAGCTGCCCATTTTGCACACATGTCCACTGGACAAAGGAAATGTTATTTAATTGGTATTACAGCATACTTTGTTGTCCTCAACTTTCTCTCAGGGGTTGAAGGTTTCATATCTACCTCCAAATTTATTGCATATGCACAGCTGTTACTGTTGAAGAAATGGGCAGCTATGGACCTTCCCTACACCCGTCCTGCACATCCCGAGCTATTTTCCATACTGTCTTTCCCTCTTTGTGCCCCTTTTTCACCACTTTCCTATCTCCCCATTTTTATTTTCTTTCAAAGAAATTAGCACGGGGGTGAGTGGGAGTAAGCACTATTAAGCAGTAGTTAGCGGGTTTGCGCGAATTTGCTCTTGTTTATGCTTGGCTAAGCAATGCGCAGCAATGCACAAACCCACACAAACCCACTTGCAACTGCTTAAAAGTGCCTTAGTCACTCTATATGTGAGGACCCTTGTTCTGCTCAGGAGCAAAATAAAACACCTCTGTAAGTCTCGAACCCTGGATCTTGCACACACTACACAACATGAAGTACCATTAAGCCATGGTAGATGTACATCAAGTTGGTGCTTAAATAAATATATCATGCATCAGAATGAATGAATGTAAAGGAAAATAGGAATATCATACCACACAACTTGTTCTGTGCATGTTACCCAACAGTTGTTGTGGGATTACATTACATGACTGTGATAAGAGAAGCAGCCATTCTTGCATGAAATAATGTTACACCATCACTTTACAACCTCACACAGTATCACAGCAGGACAAACACTGGCATATCTGTTTAGGGCAGAGGCCATATCTCCCAACTGTCCCTAATTTTCAGGGATGTCCCTGATTTTGAAGCAAATTTTAGCTCTGTCCCTCTGAATCCCTCTGAAAACTACTGACTTTGGCCAGAAAGGTGGTGAATTACACTTAATGAATAACAACAGTAATTAAGAGTTAACTTATTTTACTTCAGAAAAGGTGTATTAATTCATATGCTCTGATTCTCTCAATGTCTCAACTTAATGGTATTAATATTTTAGAGGTGTCCCTGATTGTCCCTGACTTTTTCTTGACTTTTCCCTGAGTCTGTTCAAATATGTACCTGATTGGTTGAGAGGTCTGGCACAGGCAGAAACACAGAGGCATATCAGCCTTTCTGCTGATACACACTGTACAAATAGCTTTGGAAGGAATTTTGGAAGCATACCCTTATGTAAGAATACAACACTGAAATACAAATTGATGTAGCCATGTACTGGTAGCAACCAACTGTAAGAATGCCATTGCTCTATTGCTGAAAAGACCTGTGTGGTGCACAGACAAAAAATAACAGGCTATTCTCTGGCTATCATGTGGATAGGTCCACAGTTGGGAGTTACGCAGACAGACTACTTGCCTTGATAAACTAACATGTACACAGCAACCCTGTAAGTCCAGCAAGATAAAATCCACACAATAGTACTTATGCTCTTTGTACTTTTGCAACCCTACACAAATGTAGAATATACCTGTGTGTGCAGGGTCTACCAAGGATGTAGGTAAGCATATTCACAGTACTGAAATGTGTCCACTTTTTCTGAGCAGCTTGTGCTGTCAACACTAAAAAAGCACAAACTGTTTAGAACTGAGTAAATGAATATTCACAGTATAGCACTTCACAAACAATTATTGTGCCAAAGGAATACATCTCAATAACTAGTTTTGTATGGCAGTTAATTGTAACAGTTGTAAATAAAGTACATCTTTCCATGTATCTTGGTGTAGCATTTTGAGGGGTGAATACATTTCTACACTGACAAGTGGGTACTGGAAGCAGCAACATTAGGTCTGAGTACAAAATGTAAATCTCTGGCTACACCCCTGGCTTCTGATATAAGAACTATACCAACCTTCTGTCTTAAACAATGATGTCCACAGCAAACAAGGATGATCTCCATCTTGGAAAGCTGAAAGGGCCACGCCTACATGAGTCAGCAATTTATAGTACTGGGTTGCTATGATAGTGATTACTGCAATTACTACACAGCAGGCTGTATGCAATTAGCAAATGGTGGCCACTAATTGGTGCAGAGGCCATCACATGCTCATGTGCAAATTTCTACAAAAGCAGGCTGCAATCTCTGCCAACAAACTCAATCACTCTATTGCAAAGACTGACAGAGAGAGAGAGAGAGAGAGAGAGAGGGGGAGAGAGACAGAGAGAGAGAGAGAGAGAGACAGAGGAAAGGAAAAATAAATATTACCAAATCATACAAAAGAAAGGTATGTGACACATATGTTTTTACTGGCATGTAGTAGATGTTGTT